>NC_059374.1:27499594-27612094 GCF_019703515.2 Myxocyprinus asiaticus | reverse complement strand
GCTCTGGCTGGGCCACTCAAAGACATTCACAGAGTTGTCCCGTAGCCACTCCTTTGTTATCTTGGCTGTGTGCTTAGGGTCGTTGTCCTGTTGGAAGATGAACCTTCACCCCAATCTGAGGTCCAGAGCGCTCTGGAGCAGGTTTTCATCAAGGTGTCTCTGTACATTGCTGCATTCATCTTTCCCTCGATCTTGACTAGTCTCCCAGTTCCTGCCACTGAAAAACATCCCCACAGCATGATGCTGCCACCACCATGCTTCACTGTAGGGATGGTATTGGCCAGGTGATGAGCGGTGCCTGGTTTCCTTCAGACATGACGCTTGCCATTCAGGCCAAAGAGTTCAATCTTTGTTTCTCATGGTCTGAGAGTCCTTCAGGTGCCTTTTGGCAAACTCCAGGCAGGCTGTCATGTGCCTTTTACTGTGGATTGGCTTCTGTCTGGCCACTCTACCATACAGGCCTGATTGGTGGAGTGCTGCAGAGATGGTTGTTCTTCTGGAAGGTTCTCCTCTCTCCACAGAGAAATGCTGGAGCTCTGTCAGAGTGACCATCGGGTTCTTGGTCACCTCCCTGACTAAGGCCCTTCTCCCCCAATCGCTCAGCTTGGCCAGGCGGCCAGCTCTAGGAAGAGTCCTGGTGGTTCCAAACTTCTTCCATTTACGGATGATGGAGGCCACTGTGCTCATTGGGACCTTCAGTGCTGCAGAAATTTTTCTGTACCCTTCCCCAGATCTGTGCCTTGATACAATCCTGTCTCGGAGGTCTACAGACAATTCCTTGGACTTCATGGCTTGGTTTGTGCTCTGACATGCACCGTTAACTGTGGGACCTTATATAGACAGGTGAGTGCCTTTCCAAATCATGTCCAATCAACTGAATTTACCACAGGTGGACTCCAATCAAGTTGTAGAAACATCTCAAGGATGATCAGTGGAAACAGGATGCACCTGAGCTCAATTTTGAGTGTCATGGCAAAGGCTGTGAATACTTATGTACATGTGATTTTTTTTTTTTTTTCTTAAATTTGCAAAGATTTCAAACAAACTTCTTTCACGTTGTCATTATGGGGTATTGTTTGTAGAATTTTGAGGAAAATAATGAATTTAATCAATTTTGGAATAAGGCTGTAACATAACAAAATGTGGAAAAAGTGAAGCGCTGTGAATACTTTCCGGATGCACTGTATATCTATAAATTAACATAAACAAAGATTAATAAATGCTGTAAAAGGGTGTTGTTTATTGTTGGTTAATGTTAGCTAATGCATTAACTAATGTTAATTAAGGCCTTAACTAATGTAACCTTATTGTAAAGTGTTACCAATATGTCTGTATGTGTTCTTGCTGTAGCAAGTCTCCGTACCTGCTCTGCAGCAGCAGCAGTGTAGAAGATCTATTCTTCCAAGTCCAGTATCCTATCAATATGTCATACCCACATTAACATGCTAAATACTTCCACGAGTTGTCATGACTGAACTGTCTTGTAGCAGAAGCACAGCACCATGTCAGCATGCACATTGAAGTACTGTAACAAAATATTTAAAAAAAAAAAAATACAGAAAAGAAAGCATAAAGAAAAAATGTAGATAAACTAGTCAACCTCACTAAAACCTTGTTGTTGAATAACTAGTCAACCATCATGAACCATCCCTAGTCAAGACACCATTGCAAGGCTATTTCCATTATCCTCCACCTCAATCACAACTTAATTTTATATATAATCCATCCCCACTAACATCATCTGTCCTTTATCCCGCAGTGTCTCAGCTCCGGCCTGCATGTTCTCAAATCTTCAACCTGTTCTACCCCTCTGACCCGTCGGCCTCTAGATTGGAGCCCCTGCTACACTCCCAGTTCCACAAATTGCCTCCCTTCCCTGTTCCCCGCTACCAGCGCTACCCACTGGGAGACGGACGTTCCACCCTTATCGGTGAGTAAATGTCCCGTTGAGATCCAATTAAACCTTTCAGCTCTAACTCCACACGCACAAGTAAAATGCAGTATTCGTTCATTTGTTTCTTTTATTGTGTTTCATAATTGCTTTGTCACAGTAATAAGCTTATCCTGGGTTACCAAATTGTCTTCGTTTGCTGTTTTGAGGAATGATTATTGTTTGGTTGTAAACGAGATTTTTTGGGGGAAAAAGTACCATCTTTCTTGTTTTTCTCTCTCCCATGCTTTCTTAAAGACACACAGATAAACACACATTGAAAGCATGTTAGATGGATGCTTGTATGCTTTTTCAGGGGCTTATCAATAGCAAAAATTTTAGCTTCCCTTAGGAAGGATAGTTCACCCAAAAATGAAAATTCTGTCCCCATTTACTCACTCATATGACTATGGGTTTGGACGAACATGAGAGTAAACGATGACAGAATTTTCATTTTTGTGTGAACTATCCCTTTAAGGCCTAATTTTAAAATAAAAATGAAACATTGGAGTTTATTTACAGGTACCCTGAATCTTTCTACTTTTTGCATGCGTCCCCTGTTTTTCCAGACAACAGCTGTCCTGAACAGTACTGCTCCCCCAATTACTTTCTTTTCTTACACTGTGTCAGATTCCCTGGAGTATTACCAAGATCTGCAGACTTGGGGTCTCACTTCTTAAGGAGGTCCTGATTTATTTAGAGCATATTTGGCATATTTAACTTTTATGTCAGCCATTTTCGGCTAATTCTACATTTTAGACAAGGCCAAGATGACAACTAGGATAAATAGCATCGAACTTATTATGAAACACCCTCTATAAATCTAAAAAAAGGATCTGAGCCAAAGGGGGTAAAAATGAATATATATTCAAATGTTTATATATATATATATATATATATATATATATATATATATATATATATATATATATATATATATATATATCAGGTGCATCTCAATAAATTAGAATGTCGTGGAAAAGTTCATTTATTTCAGTAATACAACTCAAATTGTGAAACTCGTGTATTAAATAAATTCAATGCACACAGACTGAAGTAGTTTAAGTCTTTGGTTTTTTTAATTGTGATGATTTTGGCTCACATTTAACAAAAACCCACCAATTCACTATCTCAAAAAATTAGAATATGGTGACATGCCAATCAGCTAATCAACTCAAAACACCTGCAAAGGTTTCCTGAGCCATCAAAATGGTCTCTCAGTTTAGTTCACTAGGCTACACAATCATGGGGAAGACTGCTGATCTGACAGTTGTCCAGAAGACAATCATTGACACCCTTCACAAGGAGGGTAAGCCACAAACATTCATTGCCAAAGAAGCTGGCTGTTCACAGAGTGCTGTATCCAAGCATGTTAACAGAAAGTTGAGTGGAAGGAAATAGTGTGGAAGAAAAAGATGCACAACCAACCGAGAGAACCGCAGCCTTATGATTGTCAAGCAAAATCGATTCAAGAATTTGGGTGAACTTCCAAGGAATGGACTGAGGCTGGGGTCAAGGCATCAAGAGCCACCACACACAGACATGTCAAGGAATTTGGCTACAGTTGTCGTATTCCTCTTGTTAAGCCACTCCTGAACCACAGACAACGTCAGAGGCGTCTTACCTGGGCTAAGGAGAAGAAGAACTGGACTGTTGCCCAGTGTTCCAAAGTCCTCTTTTCAGATGAGAGCAAGTTTTGTATTTCATTTGGAAACCAAGGTCCTAGAGTCTGGAGGAAGGGTGGAGAAGCTCATAGCCCAAGTTGCTTGAAGTCCAGTGTTAAGTTTCCACAGTCTGTGATGATTTGGGGTGCAATGTCATCTGCTGGTGTTGGTCCATTGTGTTTTTTGAAAACCAAAGTCACTGCACCCGTTTACCAAGAAATTTTGGAGCACTTCATGCTTCCTTCTGCTGACCAGCTTTTTAAAAATGCTGATTTCATTTTACAGCAGGATTTGGCACCTGCCCACACTGCCAAAAGCACCAAAAGTTGGTTAAATGACCATGGTGTTGGTGTGCTTGACTGGCCAGCAAACTCGCCAGACCTGAACCCCATAGAGAATCTATGGGGTATTGTCAAGAGGAAAATGAGAAACAAGAGACCAAAAAATGCAGATGAGCTGAAGGCCACTGTCAAAGAAACCTGGGCTTCCATACCACCTCAGCAGTGCCACAAACTGATCACCTCCATGCCACGCCGACTTGAGGCAGTAATTAAAGCAATAGGAGCCCCTACCAAGTATTGAGTACATTTACAGTAAATGAACATACTTTCCAGAAGGCCAACAATTCACTAAACATGTTTTTTTTATTGGTCTTATGATGTATTCTAATTTTTTGAGATAGTGAATTGGTGGGTTTTTGTTAAATGTGAGCCAAAATCATCACAATTAAAAGAACCAAAGACTTAAACTACTTCAGTTTGTGTGCATTGAATTTATTTAATACACGAGTTTCACAGTTTGAGTTGAATTACTGAAATAAATGAACTTTTCCACGACATTCTAATTTATTGAGATGCACCTGTATATACACATGAGCATTTAATTTGTATAGATCTTTTAACAAGAAGTACAAGTTAGACTAAGTTATTGGTGAAGTGTCTAATTCTGGGTCTATAGTGATATCAAACAGAACTGCAAAAATAATGATGGTTTTAAAGGAATATTTTGGGTTCAGTACAAGTTAAGCTCACAGCATTTGTGACAATGTTGATTACCACAAATATTTATTTTGTCTTGTCCCACCTTTTCTGTAAATATGGGTTACAGTGAGGCACTTACAATGGAAGTGAATGGGGCCAATCTGTAAACATTAAAATACTCACTTTTTCAAAAGTATAGCCACAAGATGTAAACAATATGTGTGTAAACATGATTTTAGTGTGATCAAATTGCTTGCTTTCCTTTTCTTTGTAAAGTTATATCCAATTTTACATGTCGAAATTAACATTGTAAACCCTAAAACAACTGTAAAAACAATAATTTAAACAACTTTACAGATAAAATAATACATGTTTTACTAGAGAAGTGCTTTTATAAAATTATAAGCTTCACATTTCTGCCTTTTAAACCCCCCAAAAATTGACCCCATTGACTTCCATTGTAAGTGCCTCACTGCAACCTCGATTTTGTTAAGGGGAGGAGTCGAAATAATTTTTTGTGGTTATCAACATTATGCCACAGATGCTGTCAATTGAGCTAAACTTGTATTGAATGCGGAATATTCCTTTAATAAAGGTTTCCTAAACACTTCCACGGTCTTCCATTGATCACACAAACAGATAGTCCCCTCAACACAACAGTGCAGAAGAGAGAACTATAAGCTATTGAGAGGATAGAGAGTCTGTCTCACAGGAAATATGACTGACTTTTAATTATATCAAGTCTCACTCTGCTGATCATAGGCAAAGAATGTCACAATATTTGATAGATACTGAGGCGTGGATGTATCTTATGCATGCACACACACCGCGCGCGCACACACTCTCTTAATGCTGTAGTTAATAATTGCCATCCTAATGGAGTATCTCTGGAGCGGCCTTCCATGTGTAAGTTTCTTCCATTATGAATCATTACAGATTTACTCAGCGGGCATTTCAAGTGAGGAATGTATCTGATATCCATCTTGTTTCTTGTTTATGCTTTTACTGTGAGTTCGGATTGATTCATTTAATTTAACGACTGCCTGAAAACTGCCTGAGTAGTTCATTTGAAATGGCTTAAAAAGGGCAGGAAATTGGGGACTGTGTTCCCTCAGCCATGCGAAGGACCAGCGTCATGGAGTTCTTTTTCTCATTACTCTGAAGAACAGCCTATTTCTTGAAGCTGAACTCTCGATTCCTCTCATCTCCGTGTTGGCTTCAGCCACTTGTGCCCAGAGCTCATACACCATCTTGCCCTCATCTCAAAGGTCTTCCTCATGTTATTCTACAGCACTGTGGTAAATGCTATACCCTGCTGTGCTTTCATCTTCAATCTTCTCTGGGTCACTCAGTTGTCTTCAAGTCATGCTTAGCCTGTATATAATCCATTAACCTCCCTTTTTGCGTTGTAGTGTGTGTGTGTTTTTTTAATAGTTTGACTGAGTACCCTTTCTAGTGCTGTAAGAGTGGGGCATGTCACTGACTGAAAGTCTCAGTTTGTATTTTCTAAAGACCAGCATTGCTGGTTACTTGCATATGTTGTGATTTGGATGCTGGCCACCAGCATGGGATGTTGTTGGGTTGGTTTATTAGCATTTTTCAGTGGTGAATAGAGTGGTCTTTTCAGCAGGTAGGGCTGTGAACTCAGAACCAGTTACCAAATGCTGGAACTGGATGATATTCATAACACAGTATGAGCGGTTCTTTTTTAATTAATCATCCCAAAGGTCGCAAAAATCTGTCTCAAAAACTTGACATATTCATTGAACCGCAAGTCATTATTTTCATCATGTCTAACTCTAAATGAACTGAGAACTGTTACTGTGTTGTGTTGTGTTGTGTACTTGTGAGACTTAAAATTGTGCAGTTACTGACTGTTTGTTCATAAAGCATGTGTAGTTAAAGATATACACATTCAGAGTTTTTTTTTTTGTAGTTTTTTTTTTTAATAAAGGGTACTGTGATTAAAAAAAAAAAAAAAAAACTTTAAAATCACTTCACATCACCTAACTGGCTTCTTTTACACATACAAATGGTCTTTTGCTACCACCTGCTGGCTAAAATCTGTAATGTCACTAAAATAAATGTTAAGAGACACATATATTTCTTAACACAAATGCACTGCTCTTACACTTTTGTTTAGAACACCACGAACACAAGCGGCGTGATACACAGAGTGAAGCGTCCGAGTGATGATGTACTGAGACGTCAGTACTCATAGAACGTCTATCATCCAATCAGATATAGACTTTGTCAGTTCGAAACATTCTGGCCATTCTCTGTTGACCTCTCTCATCAACAAGGCATTTCTGTCCACAGAACTGCTGCTCACTGGATGTTTTTTGTTTTTGGCACTATTCTGAGTAAATTCTAGAGACTGTTGTTTGTGAAAATCCCAGGAGATCAGCAGTTACAGAAATACTCAAACCAGCCCGTCTGGCACCAACAATCATCCATGCGATTATCTAATCAGCCAATCATGTGGCAGCAGTGCAGTGCATAAAATCATGCAGATATGGTTCAGGAGCTTCAGTTAATGTTCACATCAACCATCAGAATGTGAAAAAATTTGATCTCAGTGATTTGGACCGTGGCATGATTGTTTGTGCCAGATGGGCTGGTTTGAGTATTTCTGTAACTGCTGATCTACTGGGATTTTCACACACAACAGTCTCTATAATTTACTCAAAATGGTGCCAGAAACAAAAAAACATCCAGTGAGCGGCAGTTCTGCGGATTGAAATGCCTCATTGATGAGAGAGGTCAACAGAGAATGGCCAGACTGGTTCGAACTGACAAAGTCTACGGTTACTCAGATAAACGCTCTGTACAATTGTGGTGTGAAGAATAGCATCTCAGAATGGAACCACACTGTACTTGTGCTAGTTCTAAACTTTAAAGATTGTCATTTGGGTGTACTACTGAAATTATGTAAATTGTCCAACTATTTAGACCAAGGGCCTTCAACAGCGGGTCCGCAAATTATTGTTTGATCCACCATTGGTGGCATTTGTAATAATCACTCACTCGCTTGTGAGCGACAACGAGAGACAGGAGTATGAATTTTAAAAAAAGTCCTTCGCAGCTGCATGCCAAATCTTAAAGTGTGACTAAACAACACTAGTCAGCAGAAGCGCGCAGCCTGGAAAAACCCTTCACATGACCTCTGCTCATCACGAGCCACTCAAAGCTCGACACACATCAGGTTCAGCAGCACTGCAGTGGAGGGTCTTGTGAGTAAACGCGTCTGCTTTGCATTGGTTGCACTGTGCGGTTGAGCAGATGAGAGCCTGCTTTCAGATTAATAGCTTACTTGCCTGGTGTTAATAAATAGTTGCTGCTGAGATTATCAAGCTGGCATAGGCTACACGGTCCTTAACGTTCCACACACACAAGGTGGTGACTCTCAAATCAACATAATTCAAGGTGCACTCAGTCATTGTTTTCCTCATTACAAATTTGTACTCAGTGAAATCAACAGTAATTTTAAAATATATGTATAAACTCGATCATTCACATGAGATGAAGACTCCATTTTAGTAACCTTATAAAAGTTGTATTATTCTGCATGGACAGGGTCTGTCTGTTTTTCTGTCTTGTCTGTCTGTCTGTCTATATATCTGTCTGTATTTCTCTTTCTTTTTGGAGGAGGTTTGGCACAGGGATTTACAGGGGAATTTAAAAATGTCACTTCATGTCAAAAATGTTGCAGACCCCTGCTGTACATCCCTGCTGAAAAGACCAGCTAAAACCAGCTTAAGCTGGTTGGCTGGTTTTAGCTGGTCGCCCAGCCCAGCGAGGCTGGTCAGTTAGCTGGTTTTAGAGGGGGTTTGAACACTTTTTAGCTGGTCAGGCTGGGAGACCAGCTAAGACCAGCCTGACCAACTAAGACCAGCCAGACCAGCTAAAAAAGGGTTCAAATCCCCTTTAAAACCAGCCTGAGCAACTATGACCAGGCTGGGCGACCAGCTAAAACCAGCCAACCAGCTTATGCTGGTTTTAGCTTGTCTTTTCAGCAGGGCAGCATTTAATGATTATTTCAATGGTTTTGCAATGTAATCATGAAGTATACGTACAATAATATGGCAGCCTACCATCCACGATGGTCTCTGTCTCTGTCTCTCTACCCACCAAGGGGTCCTTGGCCTGAAAATGGTTAAGACCCCTGATTTAGACTCAATAAGTGCCTGAGAAAATACACATAAGCTACACATAAGTTACACATACATTACACATGTGTAGATTATGTGTTATGTGTAGTTCATGTGTTTGACAGCCAGTTGCATCTCATGAAATTTTAGAGTGAAATTAATGAATCCTGTTATTGATTTATCCTGATTTGTTGCATTATCTCATTGATATATGAAAAATAAAACATCAAAATATATCAAAATAGATTTTATTTTATTGTTTTCTAATTGTCTTGAACATACAGTATGTTTAAAATGTTACACTCTCTGGGCATTTTGTACATCCATTTGTGATGTGCAGGGTCGCTAAAGACCCGAATATGTAAGTGTTTGGGAAAATTACCATGCATTTAAGGGTTAATAGATGTGGCCTTTGGTAATGCTATGAACTTTGTATCGAAAGTGTGATTAGTCTCCCCGGCCGCTCCTCGTGTGTGCAGTCTTCTGTTCTGTGTTCATCCAGGGTTGGCGTAATAGCAGCATCTGATTCCAGACTATGTTTTCTTACTAGAGAGCTCCTGTGAATTTGTATTCTGGAGCAGGCTTTAGTGATATCAGAAATTAAGTACCGTAGCCATGCGCTCTGCGCTGGGCAGAAGCTACTCGGAAAAGGTCAAGCTGAGAGACTGTGGTGGTTAACTCTGCAAAACTGTACCTAGATAGAACTGCAGAATGCTCTGCTCTCTGGAGCTTTGCTGATTCGGGCTACCGTTACTGCGGGCCTAAGTGCATTCAGAACACGCCTGAGCCTGGCTCACTGATATGTCAATATGACTGGAAAGCAATAAAATTGTTGGGGCACTTTCTAATTACCAGCAATGATAGGGCTGCCCCTGCTTAGAATTCACACACACACACACACTCCGTGATGTGCTCCCATTTCAACATCCCACCACCTCACTACTCTCCTTTACTCGCCTTAGCCTTAGTGATATTATCGTTAATAAAAACTAAAATGAAAACCAGTTGAAGAAATTTTTGTTTACTGAATTGAAAATACGAACTAACATAATTGGAAAAGCTAAAATGCAACTAAAATACATTTCATGGCACTAAAACTCACTAAAATAAAATGAAAATGACCACAAATTAATTTTAGGGTTTGATACACAGTATTTTGAACTTTAAACTTTACAACTCACCTTAATTAAACATAAAAATGCTACTTAATAGTGATAACATTAGATGACCATGATAAACTTAAAGGGGAGAGTTGACCCAAAAATGGAAATGATGTCTGCATTTAATCAATCTCATGTTGTTCTGACCAAGTATGACTTTCTTATTTTTGAACACAAAGGAGATGGTAGGCAGAATGCTATCCCCAGTCACCATTTACTTTTATTGTAAGGAAAAAATATGCAGTGAAAGTAAATGGTGACTGAGGCTAACATTCTGCTGTTGTGTCTTTCACAAATAAAAGTCATACTGGTTTGGAACAAAATGAGGGTGAAAAAATTATGACAACATTTTAATTTATATACATATACATGATACTGCTTTATATGTATACAAAATAAGCTTTCTATCTATCTGTCTGTCTGTCTGTTGAAAAACTGTTTGCAAGTGTAACTAGGAGAATTGGTGCTTTTTTAAATGCAAAGGGTTGTCACACCAAATATTGATTTATTTTATTTAAATTAAAAGTATTCATGGCATTATTTTTTGAAAACTTCCTCATTATACTACATTCTTTACACCTGCTTAAAACTTTTGGTTATAATATATATATATATATATATATATATATATATATATATATATATATATATAAAATACAAATCAGAGATTTACATACACCTTAGCCAAATACGTTTAAACTTAGTTTTTCACATTACCTGTCTTAGGTCAGTTAGGATCCACTACTTTATTTTAAGATTGTGAAATGTCAGAATAATATTCTGATTTATTTCAGCTTTTATTTCTTTCATCACATTCACAGTGGGTCAGAAGTTTACATACACTTTGTTAGTATTTGGCAGCATTGCCTTTAAAATGTTTAACTTTTGTCAAACATTTTGGGTAGCCTTCCACAGTTGCTGGAATTTTGGCCCGTTCATCTAGACAGAACTGGAGTAACTGAGTCAGGTTTTTAGACCTCCTTGCTCGCACACGCTTTTTCAGTTCTGCCCACAAATTTTCTATCGGATTGAAGTCAGGGCTTTGTGATGGCCATTCCAATACCTTGACTTTGTTGTCCTAAGCCATTTTGCCACAATTCTGGAGGTATGCGTGGTGTCATTGTCCATTTGGAAGACGCATTTGCGACTGAGCTTTAACTTCCTGGCTGATGTCTTGAGATGTTGCTTCAGTATATCCACATAATTTTCCTTCCTCATGATGCCATCTATTTTGGGAAGTGCACCAGTCCCATGCTTCACGGTTGGGATGGTGTTCTTCGGCTTGCAAGCCTCACCCTTTTTCCTCCAAACTTAACAATGGTCATTATGGCCAAACAGTTAAATTTTTGTTTCATTAGACCAGAGGACATTTCTCAGAAATTTAGATTTTTGTCACCATGTGCACTGACAAACTTTAGTCTGGCTTTTTTATGGCGGCTTTGGAGCATTGGCTTCTTCCTTGCTGAGCAGCCTTTCAGGTTATATCAATATAGGACTCGTTTTACTGTGGATATAGATACTTGTCTACCTGTTTCCTCCAGCATCTTCACAAGGTCCTTTGCTGTTGTTCTGGGATTGATTTGCACTTTTCGCACCAAACTACGTTCATCTCTAGGAGACAGAATGTGTCTTCTTCCTGAGTGGTATGATGATTGCGTGGTCCCATGCTGTTTATACTTGCGTACTATTGTTTGTACAGATGAACGTGGTACTTTCAGGCATTTTTAAATTGCTCCCAAGGATGAACCAGACTTGTGGAGGTCCGCAACCTTTTTTCTGAGGTCTTGGCTGATTTCTTTAGATTTTCCCAAGCAAAGAGGCACTGAGTTTGAAGGTAGGCCTTAAAATACATCCACAGGTACACCTCCAATTCAGTACACCTCTTATCAGAAGCTTATTGGCTAATTGTATAAAGGCTTGACATCATTTTCTTTTGACATCAAGGTGCTTAAAGGTACAGTTAACTTAGTGTATGTGAACTTCTGATACACTGAAATTGTGATATAGTCAGTTAAAAGTGAAACAATCTGTCTGTAAACAATTGTTGAAAAAATTACTTGTGTCATGCACAAAGTAGATGTCCTAAACGACTTGCCAAAACTATAGTTTGCTAATATGAAATCTGTGGAGTGGTTACAAAAAATGAGTTTTAATCACTTCAGTGTATGTGAACTTCTGACTTCAACTGTGTGTGTATATATAAATTGTTATTTGAGGGGCTTTCTCAGCAGATATTTATGTATGCGATTAATTGTGATAATTCAGTTAATTAATCGGCATACTATGTAATTAATTTGATTAAAAAATGTAATAGATTGCCAGCCCTAATATATATATATATATATATATATATATATATATATATATATATATATATATATATTGTAAATATGTGTGTGTTGTATATACTGTGTATATATGAAACTGAACCAAAACTAGGAAAAGAAAAAAATATATACACATTGAAAATAAAATTTAAATAATCAGTACATTAAAAATGAAAAACAAGGATAACCGTGCTTCCAGCCCTTTTTTGGCACTTTCTGCACCCCTATTACTCATATCCAACTATCCCCATTTTCCACATTGTAGTGACTGTCATCATAATTGAAGCCCTGTCCATTTGTGAATCCATGGAGCTGGCAAATGAGAGAAGCCAATTGCTGGAATGACATAAGACCAGACAGGTGCTCTTTGCCACCTGTAGTGGTCCATGCCACACAACTGCCAAGTTCACGCTCACATACTCCCACTCACACATGCATGTGGCTGAGCCCGTAATGTGGCCCTGCCTAATGGGATGTTTTCTGTCGGACTAATGAAAACCGATTCAGTTTGCCCCGTCAGAAATAACAGGCTATGTGTGTGAGGCAGCAGGCGTATAAATGGACAGATTAGCAGGAGCGTGTGCTTAAAGAATTCTTGCCTGCATGTCATTCTGTATTCTTAAAGAGAAAGAAAAGGAGAGCACTTGATCCCTGTCAGGAAACATTTAGGGCCGTTGCACAAATATAGTTTGACATCGTGGTGAGTTATATTGAGAGTGAAAGGTAGGCCTTTGTTGTCTTGGTTATGCAATAGCTAAAGGTTTTATAAATTCAATTTAAACAGGGTTCTCTGAGGACATGAAGTGATGTAGACTATGACCTCACAGTTTCTCTCTTTTGCACACACTAGATCAGTGGTTAATATATTAGGTGAAATTTCCTACTTTTTTCTTTCTTTTTTACAAATCATTTTAGTTTTAAAGGTTAGATTATAAATGCTTTTGAATTTTTTTTTATTTTTTTTTGTCTCTTTAATGACTTATTTATAATAACTTCCACAATTGATACAATTTTACATTTGCCAAAATTTTACTATTACCTTCCCCTCTATAATAAAAGTGTTACAATCAGTAAAATTTTGCTTTGCACATTTTTATAAGAATTTAAATATTATTTTCAATTGATATGGTATTAATGTCTACAATTTCCATAACAAAGGGCTGTCCCCAATACTTCTGTCATTATCGTCACACCAAGCATTTTAGAGAACAACCGAGTTTTAAAAATGTAATTAATTTTATGATCTGAGAGTTGCTTTATAAGGTGTTGTTACCAAACTGGACAGTATTTTAGGATCACCCATTATACCAAAATCCACTTTGATTTATTGATCAAAGCCATGATCAGATCTTTATTCCAAGATATGTGATTCAACAAATATGAATACATTTTTCAAGATTTCAAATACTCAGAAGTGACCCCAATAGTAGAATCACCTATATGTGGGTGTACTTCAGGCACGTTTTAATTTCTAGAAAGTACAATTCCCACCACAGTGTCATTTTCCATCACATCTGAAATTCTGTAGTGTGTTTAATAAAATTATCTGATGGAAATTAGACCTTTTCCTTTTTTTTTTTTTTTTTTTTTTATAAAATAGTAGATCTTGCTAAGGCTAATTTCATAGATTACATTTTATGTATCTTAAATACAATTGAGTAACATTTTCACACATTTTGTGCATAATTTGACAAAATTACAGCTTGATTGGAAATGATGCTCAATAAATTCTGCTCACAAGTAATATTTATCTTGATTTTTCTTTGTTTTCGTCAAACATCACTTGCCTCATTTAATCTGAAGTATGCTCTTAACTGACAATTTTGTCGACTTAGTAAACAAGCACACTAACTTTTAAAAAAAACAACTTTATTAGGGGCAAAATTGTTTGGTGTGGGACAGTCATATTTATTGACAAATCTATTATTTTCACACATTAAATATGGCAATGGTTTGTTTATTTCACTCTTTGCTTAGATTATCATAGTTTTAAACATGAAAAATGTAAACATTTTTATTTTTATAATACATTTTCATAGTTTAATGGTGAAAGTCTGGGTATCGAAAAAAACTAAAACGATAATATCTATACAAAAGAGGCATAAAATAAAAAATTAAGAATTAAAAATAAATGATAAAATCCTGGTAAATTAAATTAAATGATCATGAAATTGCATACATCCAAAATTGAATAAACACCCATATATGCATTCATATTCAAACTCTTTCTATAAAATTAATGGGAATCAGTGTGACCATTTAAGCAGCTTATGGATCATTCTCTCTGTTTAAGGTCTCAGACACTAATTATATCAGTTGATTCTTCAGCATTAATATAAAATGTATATCTGCATATCTGTCGCTCATCATCATGCTTTTTCTGTTCCCTCCAGTTGATGACATCCACAGCTACCCTGACGTGTTTTTGCATGGTAGCACTGTTCCGGTGGGCACCCCGCACTCCTCTTACCAGGCGGAATACAGCACAGGTGGGCAGGTGGGCGTTGAGGTCCGCAGGTCCAGTTTGACCAGCATGGACAGCCAGTCGTCAGGCTGCTGGGAGAGCAGGCTGAGCAGCACCGTTGCCAACAGTGAGTGGGCAGTGGGTGGGCGAGCTCCAGGCACACAATAAAACTCCCAGACTCCCACTCAAAGATTGACATTTTACCAAATAAGTTTGTCTAAAGCTCTTTGACCTCAGTGAAGTCTGCTCTCCACGCCGTACTTCACAAACCTCCTTAGATATGTTTTTGCTCTCTAGCTGAGGAGTGTAATGTTAAGGTCTCTCTTTGCTGCCAAAAGACCTGCGACAGTTTATTTAAAACAGGTGAAGTAGATCATATTCTTGCTACAGAGAAAGGCCATAATGCTGGTTATTATTATAGTCCAAAGTGTGATTTGACTCTTCTTTATTCGTACAAGACCTGTCTGTCTTTATTTAACTAAACAATATATAATGGAACAATGGAAGCAAGTATGCTATTATGTTTAGCATTATTCTCTATTATACACTGGGGTTCAAAAGTCCAACTCTACTTGTGAAAATGCTTCTATTTAGCATTTTTCTAATTTAATGTGGTTTTCTTTATTTTATTAACAGCATAACAATTTGAGAGAACAGTAACATGAATTTTTTAGTATTTGGTGTGTCCCCCTTTTACTTTAATGACAGCATGCACTCAAGATGGCATGGACTCCACAAGTTTGTGCAAAACCTGATGATATATGTTAACCAGCATTATATAAGGATGTTCAAATACTGTCTTGTTTGCTTCAATGAAGGCAATGACATCTGATGTTTATTACTAAGTAGTAAACTTGGTCAATGTCACTAATTTTCCTGTTTGATTAGTGACCTGGAAATAGTGCATAATCTTTAATATTTCATATTCATATTGCATCACAATGTTCCTAAAACAAAATCCTAAAAACTTCTCTTCATTTCCAGGTTTAAATTAGGGCAGAGGCTGTTTGCACTAAGGGCAAATAGTGATAGATGCTGATTACAATAAGTGTAAATAGTGTTGGAAGCTATTTGCACCCCAGTGAAAATAGTGTTAGATACTAATTTCACGGCTAATTAAATACTAACATACAGTAAAGGGGCATCACTGCAGTGTGTTTATTGTGTTTATTTAGAGTCCCACATACACCCTAAACCTAACCCTATCCTTCCCTTACAAAAATTAACCATGGTTTTACTTCAGTAACCATAGTATTACCATGGTATTTTGTAGTAAAATTACACAAAATTAAACATGGTTACTATATATAACACAATATACTGTAGCCATGGTTAATTGCATTAAAACTATGTTTTCCACCAAAAACATTGTAAGTGCAGTATTACTATAGTAAAACCATGGTTAATTTTACCCAGATCAACACCTCCACCTTCACTGTGACCAAATCACTGCAAGGAAATCAATCATTATATTCATTTTCATTTATTATTAAAAGTAGTATTAAAGAAAATATTAATAGTGGAGACCGGAAACAGGCTGGGAAAAAGTGGGACAAAAGGCAGAATCGATCCGGGTCGTCTGCACAAAATAAAAGCACAACCACACCGTTGTTACACCCCATGCCACTGCAGCAACACTAGTGGTTTCAGTTTGTCTACAATTTCTCTGTTTCCATGGAGTACAAATAGTGGCATTGTGTGGCAGGTGCTGTTTACACGTAGATATTGAATCCCATATTTTCAATGTGGACCCCACTGTATGTCTTTCTCTTTCATATAAAACTACAGCATGTGTTTGTGTATATGATAGTCTCCAGCAGCTGGTGGGGCTCTAAGCGTTTGGATTACGCTCTGTACTGTCCGGACGTCTTGACAGCGTTCCCCACTGTGGCTCTGCCTCACCTGTTCCACGCTTCCTATTGGGAGTCCACTGATGTGGTCGCCTTGCTTCTGCGACAGGTACATTAAGAACCTTGGCAAAATCTGTTTTACTGTGTCTTCTCTTACAAAGATTTACCATTTACAGGATCTGCTGTTGCAAAACTGTAAAAAATTAATTTTGGATCTCCATTTGATCATAATGGTGTCTAATAGCTGGGTTCAACAGTAAACCTCTGATTTGGAGAAATACAGGTTCAGGGACTGTTCAGCTGTCTTCGCATTTAAGATTGTAACCTTCAATGCAGTTTTGGTTACCATTCAACAGTTATATAGAAAGTAGTAGGGAAAAATAATAATAACATGGAACAAAACTCAAAATTGTGTACTTTTTTTTTTTTTAAACAACCCTAAGTTATACAGTTTGTTGTGTAACTTTAATGCTATGGACATAAATGATACCCAGGAAAATGTGAAAATCCCAGGAGATCAGCAGTTACAGAAATACTCAAACCAGTCCATCTGGCACAAACAATCATCCATGTGATTATCTAATCAGCCAATTGTGTGGCAGCAGTACAGTGCATAAAATCAAGCAGATATGGGTCAGGAGCTTCAGTTAATGTTCACATCAACCATCAGAATGTGAAAAAATGTGATCTCAGTGATTTGGACCGTAGCATGATTGTTGGTACCAGATGGGCTGGTTTGAGTATTTCTGTAACTGCTGATCTCCTGGGATTTTCACACACAACAGTCTCTAGAATTTACTCAGAATGAAACAAAAAACATCCAGTGAGCGGCAGTTCTGCGAATGGAAACACCTTGTTGATGAGAGAGGTCAACAGAGAATGGCCAGACTGGTTCGAACTGACAAAGTCTACGGTAACTCAGATAAACGCTCTGAACAATTGTGGTGAGAAGAATATAATCTCAGAATGCTATTCTGTTTGTTTTTTTATATGGAACCACACTGTACTACTAAACTTTAAAGTCCAATTTTACAATTTGCATTGGAACATGTCTTCATGGACAAAACACAGTGCATGCTTCATTTTTCCTTGTAAGTCAGACTGAGGGGAAAACAGTGGTTTACCTGTTAACAGCGCCCTCGTGTGTACATAACATTCCCTACATTAAAACCCATCAAATTTGGTCTCTGTTATTTCTTGAATTAACCTCTCGGTTCATTTTTAATCGATATTATTGGTCAAGCGATTTGTTAATGCGGGTTAATCGGTTAACTGTCTACATCCCTAATTTGTTTATTTCGTAGGCCTATAGCGCCTTTCCAAAGCTCATGGACTCTGTACAGAAATTAAACATAAAACATTAAACAGAGAAACATATGGGGGCCTGGGTAGCTCAGGAAGTAAAGACGCTGACTACCACCCCTGGAGTCGCGAGTTCGAATCCAGGGCGTGCTGAGTGACTCCAGCCAGGTCTCCTAAGCAACCAAATTGGCCCAGTTGCTAGGGAGGGTAGAGTCACATGGGGTAACCTCCTCGTGGTCATTATAATGTGGTTCGCTTTCAGTGGGGCGCGTGGTGAGCTGCGCATGGATGCTGCAGGGAATAGCGTGAAGCCTCCACACGTGCTATGTCTCTGCGGTAACGCGCTCAACAAGCCACGTGATAAGATGTGCGGATTGACGGTCTCTGACGCGGAGGCAACTGAGATTCATCCTCCGCCACCCAGATTGAGGCGAGTCACTGCACCACCACGAGGACCTAGAGCCCATTGGGAATTGTGCATTCCAAACTGGGGAGAAAAAACAAAACAAAAACAAACATATAACAAAAATACATTACAAGATAAGCATATTTCAAGCAGGTGAGACGCTGTCTGTAGCCTTGCAGGCGTCAAAAAAGCAGGGGATGCATTGCACTCTTAAAATAGGGCCCAAAATCTAGTAAAGCAAATAAAATAACTTCACTTACTCTCTGACTATTGCTCTTCTCATGCCAGAAAAATCAAATTAGCATTAGGTGACTATAGCAGGACTTGCCTTTTAACACAAAAAGATAATGGATGCTATAGTTTTCTTAACCTCTATCTGTCCTTCATCATAAGATGTCTCTATGTCTCTTTCTCTCTGCCCACTTTTTTTAATATATTCCAATAGTATCTCTTCCCCTTCCTTCCATACGATATTTTGTGCTGGAAATTTAGATTTATGCAAAGCAGTATATCCTATTCTAAGAATAGGATATACTGTACCTCTGGCTGGGAGACAAATAAATCTGGCATATCCATTAAAAAGCACCTCAGCTTCACTTTCCAAGACTTATTTTAGTTCAAATTACCGATGTAGTTCTCAACCAAATATATACAGGCTTTGCTTTGAGTGTCAAATTCAAATGGCACCTCTTATTAAATTCATCCTTAAGAAGCTGCCTCAGCACAGGTGGGAAGGAAGCAGTCAATTTTTGAAAATCATAGACCAATCTATCTTTGTGAATGCATTTCCTACATATTATAGTCTCTTTGCTTATGTGCAGGAGAAAGATGGAGCTAACAACATTTTCACACACAAGGTTTTCATGTTTTACATATGGGTTCTAATCTATTTTTTAGCTCAGCTTAGCACATTATCTGTTCCTCAGGGCCTGCTGAATGGTTAAACTGCAGAGGGCGTTATGAAATTATCAAGTCATTACACAGCACTTATCCATTTTTAAATGTCATCCGAAAGGATACAAATATTCCCAAAGCCTCTACAATCATTTAGAGTTTTTATTATGGGTCATTTAGTATGGGAAACCGTGAAGACATCCTGTGCATTTTTAAGGACCCAGACAGTTCTGTGATACACAGTGTCTTAACCAGGTGTGGTGTGATAAAGCGACAAGCGCTAAAAGCTTTTTTTGTCTCAGTCAGACAGGACATTTTGTGGATCGCTTGGTTTCTATATCTGCATTGTTGTGCATTGTACACTGGTGTACGCTGGCCAGATGTGTCATGTTGCGCAGCAGTTTCACATTCAGTGTGGACGAGAACTTGCTTGTCGCATCGCACTTGGTTATGACACGGTTATGAGAATGGAATTCAGTTAGTGCCTCTATGGATAGTCTGTCTACCACACAAATGCCTTTATCTAAAAAAGATTGACATGATTTTGCAAAAATCTGATCCCTCAAGTGCAGCTAGCATCTTATATTCAGAAAATCCTGAAGCCTTTCAAGTAATATAAAAAAAACTGGTAAACACAATGGCCTTGATCCAGCTAAAATATTATGGCAACAAAGAAGTTCCATCTACACCTGAATCCACTGAGTGATTTATTTCTGAAATAACAAATGTTATAAAACCATTGATCATTGGAGTATTTCTCAGGTAGGTTAAATGGCAGTATGAAAAGGTTTAATAAAACATGTAATCTGCATCAAATTCTTCCCACTAGATAGATGATCATTTTAAGTGTTTATAGCTGCATTCTGATTCAAAGGTTGCTGGTAGAATTGCAGCAACCTGTAAAATATCAGTATTTAAATGTGCTATATATAAGATTGACAACAAGTGTTTGAAATGGATACTGCAGTCCAAATTCAAAATATTGTTGTCCGCCCCGCCCCAGATTCGTAGATCATGCGGGTTGCCAAATTAGCCAACTCAGCATCCGTTTCAAAGGATTTCTGGGCTTTAAGCTGTCTACATCTTCCAAAGGCATCTCCAATATTTATCCTTGTTTTACTACGCCTCTGGTCATGGTGGTTTTTAGATGGATGGCGAGGCTTTTTAGGTCGGGTGGAATCTGTTATCTCTGATCCAGTTCGTTTGCTGGCTTCCATGGCTGCAGTACGCAGTGCTATTTGCCTGCAAACTTGTTCAAATCTGGCAACCCGGCGGTGTCGAAATACTATTGATGAGTGGGCAGTGGGTGGGATCACACAGGCCAAAACATAAACAGAAACTTCAAAGTAGAATATACTGGCTGTAGCATTGTTATCAGAGAAGCCGGTATTTCAACTTAGCATGTTTCCTAATTCTCTAATGACATATTATGGTCTTTTTCTGATTTAGTACAGTAAAAATATTACATATAGCACCTTTAAGATATTTTATGTTTTGAAGAGATGTTTATCCTTGATTTATAGCTATCTATGCTTGGATAGAAAGCTTGACTCAACTTCCTTTTAAGAAAGAAGTAAAGTATTTTAAAGGACAACCATGCAGATGTATTTTTATAACACCACACACAGTTTATTTTGCATCATGCTCAGATGTAGACCAGTTCAAGGGGAAAACTAGAAGTAAGCCATTTACAAGTTTGTATGTATAAACACCGTGGCCTTCTGGTGCTTTTAAAACATATTGCTGTTTGTTTGCGTGGTCCGACATATCAACTTGTGGCTCAACCATGACGTGACATGAGATTGATGCATGTCCACCTGTTTTTCCGAACAATGGCGGAAAAGGCGATAAGAACTTTTTGGAAACCTGTTTGGAAACAGTAATTTTACAGCATCATGATGAGAGAGTTGTGTTGGGTTGCTAATTTCTGTGTGACTATTTGACAGGTGATGCACTGTGACTATGTAAAAACCCAAGAAATGGACAAATCTGACTCCGCCCCCTTCTCCCCTTCCAGTCCGAGGGAGAAGTGGCTACGCATGCGCACGCACGTCAAGCTTAGGGTAAGCACGACAAAAACATGCTTACAAACACTGGCATACATACTCTCACATTTATTGGAACAACTCCAAACAACTTTAAACTCTGCACTCTCACCCAAGCCTAGCGATGTATAGACATGGTGCGAGTTTGACTTAGAGGAATAGTTCACCCAAAAATGTAAATTCTCTCATCATTTACTCAACCTCATGCCATCCCAGAAGAATATTTCAGCTCTGTAGGTCCATACAATGCAAGTGAATGGTGGCCAGAACTTTGAAAGTCCAAAAAGCACAAAAAGGCAGCATAAAAGTAATCCATATGACTTAATTGGTTAAATCCATATCTTCAGAAGGGATATGATAGGTGTAGGTGAGAAACAGATCAATATGTCCTTTTTACTATAAATCTTCACTTTTACTTTCACATTTTTATAATTATGTTTGTTATTGGCAATTCACATTCATTGTGCATATCTCCATCTACTGGGCAGGGAGGAGAATTTATAGTTAAAATGGACTTAAATATTGATCTGTTTCTCATCTGCACCCCCTATCATATGGCTTCTGAAGATATGGATTTAACCTCCAAAGTGACCTTCAAAGTTCTGGCTATCATTCACTTGCATTGTATGGACCTACAGAGCTGAGATATTCTAAAAACCTTTTTTTTGTGTTCTGCAGAAGAAAGAAAGTCATACACATCTGGGATGGCATGAGGCTGAGTAAATGATGAGAGAATTTTCATTTTTGTGTGAACTATCTCTTTAAGACTGATCAATATCTGTTGTGATTAAAAGTTCTGTCACACTTAAAAAGGTATAATGCACTTCTCATAGTCTCTGTTGAAATTGCTATGTGAAAAGAGACCTTCTGGGGCAGGAATCGAACTCTGCTTCAGACCAAGCAATCGAACCAAATATGAAAACAACCTAATTTTAGCCCTTTCTGCATAAAATTTGCTGAGTAATGTTGGCCATCCATTAGATCTCAGGGTGAGATGAGTATCTGTCTGCAGTCTCAGACAGCCAGACACACATCATTCAAGTAAAAATGTGGACTGCAGTAGAGTCCTGAAATTGTAGAGGAACTAAAAATATCCCACCTCTGCAGGGCTTTGAGTTTCTCAAATGCACCACAATAGCTCTGCGTGTGTTGGCGAAATCTGTGCCTTACAAAAATAAGCATCACTTCTTACATTGATTCACTGCTTAGAAGCACATCAACACAATTACCGAACAGTGCCAATGAAAAATCACTGTGCAGGTTTACTTGGGTATTTCAGTGCTCAAAAACACCATCACAAAGAAGAATTCTTGCCAGCCCTTCATTGAGATTAAATATAGCTCACTGAAACACTTCTTTGTCTGAAGCAATAACTTTTCTTTTCAGAGGAAATGGTGTTTTGAACACTCAGGACCTTGATCTAAATCTGCAGTTATTTCTAACACCTGCTGAGCCTGTCTGAATGTGCTGATGGCCTCAATAGCTTTTGATCAGAGTGCTCTCTAGCCTTTCAAGTCAAAGGCTGTTTCATTCAGACAATTTGATTTCCAAAGACACTCCTCACTTTATAGGCTGTTTCAGACCGCCTACTGTTGTGAGACCCTGAATGTCATATCAATGTCTCAATCTATATGTACTTGTGTATACTGTTTGCACGCCTCTCCTTGGCTCAGTGGGGGACATTTTACTCCTTTTCACTAAAATTGTGCTAGTGCCTGAGCTGGTGCTTGGACAGGGGAAGAACTGGCCTGCATTTCCTCTGACTTACGAGCCGAATGATGATGTAACTTGCTATGTTATAACTTCACAATAATTTACTCGCCCTCATATTAATCCAAAACTTTTATGACTTTATCAGAAAAAAATCTTCAAAAAATGTCCTTGCAATGAAATTACAAGAAAGGCATGCACCCTGCTTGTGGTAAAGTGACATTTGAGACATAGACTTGCCCAGATCTCAACAGTTATTACCAGTCACTGCCTCTGTGGTTTATTCTTCCATGCAGCGGATTGGATCCATTCCGCAAACATCCATGCTTTTCTTACACAGCAAAATACCTCTATAATTGGAGCAGTCTTGTGGAATCCCACAGTACATGCCTGCATGAGTGACACTTCTCTACACCTGTCAGCTGTTACAGTCCCATGGCTGCGACCTGTCACAGCTAATGAGTGTCTGAAGATCCACTCAGGAGTGCAACTCTGCGTTGTCATAGCAGCAACACATATGGTAGTAGGCTGCGTGTTGCTAGTGTGTGTGTATTGCACCCGTATGTGTGTTTGTTTGGAAGCCGATCATATGGCAATCATGTATGGGCCCATGCCAACATGAATTATTGACTTACTTAATCAATATGCAAATAGCTGCGTGCTGGAAAATGTTTAACTGCTTCATTAAATGACAGATCTGCGCAATCAGGCTCATTAGCTTGTGTGGGCTGTAAATCTCTCTGAGGACTCATGTAGCGATTCCATGCTAACATGATAACATAACGTTTACAATGCCAAAGTACTTATCGTGTTATCTAAAAGTGATTCGAAAAAGTGACATCTTTAAAAAAAAGTTTTTAAATGACATATAAACTTTGATTAGGGATTTTAGTACTATTACTTAGTGTAAGGTTTTTTTTTTCTGAAGCGATCAGTCTTACAATTTTGCCTGTTGGTTGATAAAATGGAGACAAAATGCCATATACTTACAATGAAGGAGGGAACAAGCCATATCAAAGGACCAGAGACTTGGGGTGGGCTATTTCGACATGGGCCAATAGAGCCTGTCTGGTTCTGGATGTAAAAATCCCATTAATTTTATCTATAGGGGAATAGATTTTTAACAGTAACTTAAAGACAGACCTACCCTGAGCTCAGAGGTTGTTAATCAATGTTATATGCTTCTGTTGAAACCACCAGTCCATGTTATTTCATTTTTTTATATTTTCAAAACAATAGCATTTGATCTCTAGTAAAGAACTATGCTATTCGTGACCCTGATTGGAAACAATCCACAAATCCGAGAATCGCAGCAAGCAATCCTTGGGAAAAAAGCCTGGAAGCAGCCACATACTCCCTTGACACACTGTGAATCATGCAGTCAAGTCGGTCTCCCTAAAATCTCAAACTACTTTTATATTTCCATATTTCTGAATATTTTGCAATAAAATGGAAATATATTGTTTCTGTACTTATAGACAACGTCTTTAAATCAATAGTTCTATATATTTTTCCGTCTTTTTGTTTATTTTTTTTGATTGCATCATTCACAATGCTTCATGCTTCATTGTAGTTCATTCCCTCTGTAATGACATTAAGTATATAGTTCTTTACCTTTGTCTTATTTTCTGATGTTTTTTTTTTACTTTAAATCAAAGTTTGTTATGTTGTGATTCACCTCAGAGCTGGTTGATTTGGTTCACGACTTAGAACTCATTTATGAAGGATTTTATGAAATCCCTATGGAAAACATTTATGGGAAAAATACACCCTGAACCAAGACGACTGACAAAGTAGGCGGGAAACTGTTGCACTCTGTAAAGAACCACCTAGAAAGGCCCTAGCAACCACCCAAAACACCCAGACAAATGCATAGCAACAAAGTCTAGCTTTTCTATTTCTTTGAAAACAGAAACTGCCAGAATTTCTTTTACAGGGAAATCTTTACAGATGTTTTCTTTTTTTTTTGGCCTAAACCCCAGTTCAGTTAAGCCCCAGTATCCTAGTGGATTTCTTCACAAGAATAGCTGGTATATGAGAGGGACTTTTTAAAGTTTGGTTTACAGGAAAAGCATTTGTAAATTTATATGCTGTTTCAGAGCCTTTCCTTTGCTCTACAAAGAAGCAGAGTAAAAGCTTTGTGTGTTTATCTTCCTCTCTCTGTTTGTCTGCTGGCTCTGCTGGCATGAAGGTGACTTCTGGCCAGTTATTTTCAGAATTTGCATAGCTGTGTTTTGGTTGCTTTAATGTCCCATTTAAGTGCCACTGCCTCAGCAGAAACTGTAGGATTTTTCTTCACTGGGCTCTGTGTAGTAGAACAGAAATATAATCTATTGAAGAAGGAAAGGATTAGATTTCGACACCCTCTTTTGGAAGGTCTTTGAATTGCACACCTATGATACTGTCCCTTCTTTTTTTCACGTGTAAGAAGCATTGCATAATATAATATTGTCAGTGTCTTTGCTCACATCCCATTCCTTTCCTTCCTTATTTTTCATGCCACACTCTCCTGCGGCAAGAGAATGGTAAAAAAAAGACAATTTCATATACTGTCTATCTGTCTGCAGAATGTCACCGCCAATCACAGAGTTAATGATGTCATTGCAACAGAGGACGGGCCGCAGACCCTGGTTGGTCGCTTCATGTATGGACCGCTGGATATGGTAACCCTGACTGGGGAAAAGGTGAGAGAGCAGTATACACAATTAAGAGCAACCTAAAATCAATGAGAGTTGCCGATTTCTGGTGACTATTGGCGACAGTGTCCGGAGATCTGACTTGAGACGTTCAGAAAAGTTTAACTTTATGCAAATAAGGAATGATGAAGTGCAGTGACTACCAATAGGAGTGAAGACATTAGAGAAACGGATTAATATTTACAGTAAGTCCTTTTTTACTATAAATCTCCACTTTCTCTTTCACATTCTTCTTTTTTTTTTTTTTTTTTTTTTTTTGGCGATTCACATTATTTGTGCATATCGCCACCTACAGGGCAGGGAGAAGAATTTATAAAAAACAAAAATGAATTAATATTGATATTGATTATTGATTTCTCACCCACACATCATATTGCTTCTGAAGACATGGATTTAACCACTGGAGTCATATGGATTATTTTTATGCTGCCTGATGTGCTTTTTTATGTGCTTTTTGACTTCAAATTTCTGGTCACTTATTCCTTAATAGAGTGACATCTTATTTTTAGTAGCAATACATCTAATTTGTGATCAGATTTTAAAAAGCTATGGCCAGAGACACAGCCCACCAATAATGTTAGAGTATTAAGCAGTAGGAATGCGTACTAGCAACCAGCAGTACAAGGACCTGGTGACCTCAAACAATACAATCGCTGTTATTGTGACAGACCATTACTGAATATACATTTAAACAGGTTATTTGTATGCAACCAAACAATCAGCATAAATGTTGAGTTTTTTTCAAATACAATGCAATAGTTTTCAAGTAGTATGTCTCGATCTTTCTCCATCTTACTCTGTCCCACTCATTGTCTGTTTTTTATTCAGCAGTCTGTTATTTTGTCTCTTAGGTTGATTTGTACGTGATGACCCAGCCCCAGTCAGGTCGCTGGGTGCACTTAGACACTGAGTTGACCAGTAGTAGTGGCAGAGTGACCTACACCATACCCAAAACCAAAAAGCTGGCTGTGGGAGTCTACCCCATTAAAATGGTCGTGAAGTAAGTCAACATTGTGGGCCTTTCTCTAAGGTTTACTTGTATCCAAAATGGTTGTGCTTTCAAGGTTGTCTCACTGGGGAAAATTTGCGGGGATACAAAGAGAGTTTAATTGGCACTCATAAAACTCTCACCCTCTGGGTTGAAGGAGAACGACTCCTCGCTGTTAAATTGATCTCAGGACACAAGCTGCATCTTGAGCTTGATCAAGAGCTGGATCTTTGTGCTCTCCTCCAGTCTAGGGCCGTCGCTACGGGAGGGATGGGGCCGGCATTGGTCTCCCAGATTTTCACTCTAGTGCAAGCCAAGCATTGAATTTGAATGCAATTTTTTACTCTGTCCTGCATGATTCCCTCACATAAACAATCATAAAAAAAAATTATTTCACAGTAATAAAATTCTAATTTATTAGTCTAGCTCTAAAATTTTTTTTTAGAATGTAAGGGGACCCGGGTTCAAAACCTGACATAACATGAGATTTGTTCAGTAAACCAAGTGAAACCAGAGCTCAAGAGAGGTTGATGGAGTTTAAGATGATGGAATTTAAGAAAAAGAATGTTATAAGTATCTTTTTTTAATTGAAATATGCCTAGTTTTATGGTTGTCATATTATGATATCTGCACCCCCAGCACAAGGGCTAAGAAGGGAAAACCGGTTCCATTTTTTCAAAAAATACTGGAACTGTATGATTTTTCATGACTTGGGGTTCTGTTAACAGTTCCTGAATGTGCAGTTTCTTGCAGATGCAGACGCAACTCCATACTAAAATACTCTGCAGTGTTTTCTGCACTGCGATTCAGCGGCAGAGCTGCACATGTCCTGGATATACAGCGCGAAACCTACAGTGCGTCCACTGTAGTTCAATGCCCAAACCAATTACTCTGAGGCAGTTCTTTGAATCGACAGCATGTAACATACAGCTACGAGTGTAGTGTGATTCCTGAACAAATTAATCTTATGAGCCGGTTCTTTTTTAGTGAATAAGAAACACTTAATATATAGGGTTATAACTGTATCAGTCGTAGCGGTTACTGAATTAATCTTACTGATGCCCAAGTATTGACTTTCGTCATGTCTTACTCTAAATGAAATATGAATGGTTACTGTTTTACTGTATGTT
This sequence comes from Myxocyprinus asiaticus, assembly GCF_019703515.2. NCBI lineage: Eukaryota > Metazoa > Chordata > Actinopteri > Cypriniformes > Catostomidae > Myxocyprinus > Myxocyprinus asiaticus. The sequence continues at coordinate 27,584,397 of NC_059374.1, read as the reverse complement.
ATTTTGAACTTGTGGTCAAACAGGCAGTGCAGTTACTGACTGGTTGTTCATATGACAATGTGTAGTTTAAAGATATACATGAATTTTGTTGTAATAAGTGGAATTTTGTACATGAATGAATGAATGACTGAAATGTCAAAATTTTTGTTTTTTTTATTTAAGATATACACTCACCGACCACTATTAGGTACACCTATACACCTACTTATTCATGCGATTATCTAATCAGCCAATTGTGTGGCAGCAGTGCAATGTGTAAAATCACACAAATATGGGTCAGGAGATTCAGTTAATTTTCACATCAACCATCAGAATGGGGAAAAAATTTCAGTGATTTCCTGACTGGCTGGTTTGAGTATTTCTGTAACTGCTGATCTCCTGGTATTTTCACGCACAACAGTCTCTAGAGTTTACTCAGAATTGTGCCAAAAACATTCAGTGAGCAGCAGTTATGTGGACAGAAATGCCTTGTTGATGAGAGAGGTCAACGGAGAATGGCCAGAATGGTTTGAGCTAACAGAAAAGCTACAATTACTCAGATAACCACTCTGAAGAATTGTAGTGAGCAGAATAGCATCTCAGAATGCACAACTTGTCAAACCTTGAGGCAGATGGGTTAGGAAATTGCATTTCTCATTGCCAAATAATTATTTCTCAAAAGTACTAAAAGAACCGTTAATGGAACCATTAAGGAACCGGAATCGTTCAGAGGAATCGGAAATGGAAACGTTAAATACCTTATGTTTCCCATCCCCACCAACCACACACACTTCACTATGCCCAGCCTGTTTTATTTAACAGTCAAGAATCAGTGCTGTTCCTGTCATTATTTCCCACAGGGGAGACCAGACGTGTGCAGAGGCCTTTCTGACGGTATTGCCGCGGGGGATGGAGTGTGTCGTCTTTAGCATTGACGGTTCATTTGCCGCTAGCGTCTCCATCATGGGCAGTGATCCTAAAGTACGGCCTGGAGCTGTGGATGTGGTCAGGTAACAAACTGACCGCGTGGCTTTGTGTGTAAATGTCTGTGTGAGAGAGAGAGAGAAAGAGAGAGAGAGAATCGATGCTTTCATTTGATGCCATAGCAATATTGAAAAGAACCGGTCTGCTGGTGAGGCACAATTGGATTTCATTTAATAGCGAGATAGCAAAGTGCTGATATTAGATATCAGATGGGGTTTGGTATTCACAAATGGACAATCTTGGGTTGTTTCCCAGACTGTCCTTGGGCAAATTTACTGCTTTGTCAAATGCAATCTGTTGTTGGAGGACCAGGCATCGGTAGTATCCGATAATCAGTCCCCAAATTTTTTTTGCAGAACATCATGCGATGATACAGAGGGTAAATTACAGTTTTTGTGTGCAGACACTGGCAGGACCTGGGCTACCTGATCATTTACATCACTGGCCGTCCAGACATGCAGAAACAGAGAGTTGTTTCGTGGCTCTCTCAACACAACTTCCCCCAAGGAATGATCTTCTTCTCGGAGGGGCTGGTTCACGACCCACTTCGCCAGAAAACCATCTTCCTCAGGAACTTGGTGCAGGAGGTAATACTGCGTTCTACCGTGTCCATACAGATGTAAACTGTAGCTCTGTTCCAAAACCTAGTGAGCTAAATTGCTGTTTAAATAGAATCTCAAAAGTCACTAATTTGGAATGCTCTTCCTGTGCATCTTCTCTGTGTCCCACACAAATAGTCCTCCTAATGTGAATCACACAGGAGAGTTGAGAGTTTGCCGTTAGCATGTTGCTAAGCTAACACCGCTATTGGACCTCTAATGGACCTTTTTCACAGACTATCACTATTGCATTTTTGCCTTATTTAGCAGTGTTAAGATAGCATTTTTTATATATATTTTAAGTTTTTTAATTATTTAGTGTAAATTAAAAACTAAATTATTATTTGTGTTTACTTGCCAACAATGCATCGATGGGGTTTCTAATACAGTGGCTGAGGGAATGATTGCTATAATCTATCTCTCTCTACATTTTTGTCCTCTTTTAGAAATGGTCTTTTGCTGTTGGAGCAAATGAGAATGCAAAAATAATATTTTCTGAAGTCTCCTATTCACCGTTGTAGAAAATCCCGCTTTAGTTTACTTGAGTGCTCCAAACCTAGAAATTTGAAAAGGATCAATTGATTCTAATAGAGTTTGGCATTTAGTTGTCATAACACTGCAGTGCTCTAATAAGATTAAAAAATACGTAACCTAAACAAATATTTGGTAAAATAAAAAGTTTTAATTACACTGAACGTTTTTTTTACTATTTTTAACGCTCGTTTACTAGTTGGCCAAAAGAAGGTACCTTGTGAGGCAGCATGATTAAGTTGCCTACCTTTCTCAACAGTTATTTTGTCGGAAGTGCTCCAACGATGCCTTAACCTCGTGCGACCCCTCATCCACATGCCTGGACGTTGTATTTTGGCTTCGCTATACGCAACGCATAATTTCATTTCATTTAAACTGACTGATCTCAGTTCAGGAGACTCTGTGCTGTCAGTAAAGGGTTAAACTTTCGACGCACATGTGTCATGTGACCAAACAACATGGCGTCGATGACAGCAGAGTTTGTGTTTGGTTGAAATGCCAACAACACTACATCTGGTAACCTAATTAAGTTTTTACAATGAAACCTGTTTGAGTCAAAAGATTAGAGTCTTTAGTTTCATACGATATGCCATTTTTAAAATATGAGTGATTTATCGCTGTTAAACACAATGACCACTTACATGGACCATATGCTCAGCTTCATTAAAAATATCCTATATTCACTGTGCATTATCACATTGAGAATCAATGGATGCATTCAAAAGCTAGAAAATGTTGCTTTCAGAAACTTTATACAGAGTTAGGATGAAAATAAGGTGCATTTCAAACTGTTCTGAGATCAGTGCAGACAGACAGCACACTGGAGGTTAAGTCATTCACTAAATAGAAAGCAAGGGAGGAAGGGAGCATCCTATAGCTCTCTATGCAGCTAAGTCCGTTCAATCCAAACTTCCTATCAAAAGTTCAGTTTCAGGCTGCAGATGATGTTTGGACCACTCAACATGTTTGGCAGACATGGGATGATGGTAATCAATACATATAGTAGATTCAGAATTTATAATGTATGATTTTATTTTAACATGGTTGGCAGAAAAAAGTGCCATCTGAACAGATTTTACAGTTTTTATATTGTATAAACTTAGTGTCTTATTTAATATTGCAAATATGTTTTGATGAACCTTTGTTTGCCATGTGAATAGCCTAGTTGCTGACATGGTGTTAAAACTAAATAAACAAATAAACAAACATGGTTGGCAGTAATTGGATGATGCTGGCCAATACATTGAATCAGACTTATTTGTGCTAATTTCTGATCTGATGTCTGTCTCAAAAACACTCCTGGAAACATAAACAATTGATGGGAAAAAAAATTAAAAAATACTTTCTATAGCTTGGTATTATTTAAAATTTCACAACTTAGTCCCACTGTCCACATATGTGGACATAATTTTTTAGGAAAACTTTATTTATAAAAAAAAAAATATTGTTTATTAGGTGCTACTAGTTACAAATCAAAAAGGGAAATGGAAAATGCACACAGCAGTCATGCTCGGGTCTCAGGAGATTAAAATGCTCTATGTAGGCATCTCAATAGGTTTTGAAACAGAGCTAGTATATGTGTAAAAGCATGCTCTCCTTTCTTTGTCCTTCTTTCCCTTTTTTACTTCATCTCTTGGTCCATCACTCTCATGCTTATTGCCTCTGTCTCACATATGAGTAGTCACACATAGGGCTGCAACTAATGATTATTTTTGATAATCGATTAATCTAACGATTATTAGAATGATTATTCGACTATTCACTATTATTGCAAAGATTAATCATTAGCTCTTAACCGATTATTCAGCTTGTGCCCCAACTTAAAAGGTTGTATTAAACGTGCTTACTAAAAATAAAGAGGACAAAATCACCTTTTAAAAATGCCTCTAAATGACATTCACTGAATTAAAGGGAAAAAATACTTTTTTATTAAGTTTAATTCAGTAAAAATTTCACTGCAAAAAATCCTATTGTTATCAAGTGTTTTTGTCTTGTTTTCCATTTAAAACAGTCTAAAATCCTTAAAACAAGATACATTTACTTGAGAAGCAATATGTAAGATATTTAGACTTGCTTTAAGAGAATGCATCTTAAATATAAGTGTATTTTGTATATAAGTGTATTTTTTCACTTGGTTATTTCTGCAAGTGCAGTAAAGACAAAATATACTTATATTCAAGATCTAGTCTCTAAAAGCAAGTCTAAATATCTTATATGCTGCTTCTCAGGTGAATGCATCTTTTTTTTAAAGGATTTTTAGATATTTTAAAATATTTGTATTTTTAATATTATATTCAATATTCTCAGATAACAATTTTTTCTTCTGCAGTATAGCTGCTAAAGAAAATGTATGTGGTTTTAAAGGAGTTTTAGATATTTATATTGGAAAACAAGCCAAAACAAAAACAAATCAAAAACGTATTTTGTTGCAGTGTATATTGGGGCGAAGACTACCCTCTTTCACCTTTCTGTTCACTTCAATCCATCTTTAACTCACAAAAAAAAAAAACTCTCTTATTAATAAAGCTGTGTATTGCCAATTTTCTTCACAATAAGAAATGCACAGTGACATATATTATGATTCAGTAAGTCGCGAGTCATCACGTTATAATCTAGCTGCATTAAGCGCGCGTGCTCGAGGGATGAGCGTCCCCATGACAGAGTGTGCATCAGTCTGACACACTTTGCACTTTTCTTATGTTGGCAGTGTCACATTAAAATCAACTGTGCCTACGGCTCCATGAAGGACATTTCTGTCTACAGCATGCTTGGCCTCAGCCCCAGTCAGATATATATAGTGGGACGGCCCTCGAAGAAGTATCAGAATCAGTGCCAGGTGAACTTACTTTTGATTCTTCTATGTCTTTAAATTCATATCCACCTTGAAGAATAACTGGTCATAAATATTTGTTATTATAATATTGTAGAGATGGGGGACATATTGATTTATTCTCAAACAATTCTTTATCTATCCACAAAAGTAATAATCACACTTTTGAATTCATTATTAATGATTCTGTTTATTGAAAAAGAATAAGCTACTCCGGACAAAACATTAGCAATACAGATAAGTGCCATGCTGAACTCTGATACGAGGTTATTATATGCCAGTTCTATTTCTATTGGCAGGTCAGAGTATACATATTTTAGTATGACTTTTATGCAGAGTTTTTACACAGAATTTGACAACTATTCCTGAAAAATCAGATCACGATTCCATGCATCGAAGTTGAATTCAATCAAATCTCAAGGTGCCTAAAGACTCCCTCCCCTATTGTATTGTAGATTTTTCTTTCATATTTGTGTTGCTTTATATCTGGTTTTCAACATCTATGTGATCCACCACAGTTCCTGTGTGAGGGCTACGCGGTACACCTCTCCTCCCTGCAGTTTAGTCACAGAGCGAGGCCCAAGAAGAGCTCCTCAGTGCGTATGGTGCTGCGGAAGGGCTCCTTTGGTCTGTCTGCTAAACCTGACTTCCTGTGCAAGCGTACACACCTCCGCCGCACTATGTCGGTCCAGCAACCCGATCCGCCCATCACGGCCAACCCTAAACCAGAGCGAGCTCAGAGCCAGCCTGAGACCGACGAAGACCATGGGGGCAGAGGAGGAACGGGCCATAGTGTGTGGGCAAGGGGGTCTGTGCACCGTGGTGACACCACTCCATGACCAAAGTGATGGAAAGGATCTCTTGGTGGACAGAGCCCAGGTAAACTTTACGTTTTGGGTGGTGCAAAAGGGTTACAATTTTTATTTTTATTTTTGTTATTTTTTTTTTATGCAAAAGAAAGTAATTAGATATGAGCAAAGTGTATAGCCTAATTTATACAATGGAAAAATTCCTGAACGAACTACAGTGCCCTAGGCGATCAAATCCTACGTTTATACTACATAATTGCACAAGATATTAAAACTTGTTTTCATAGAAAATACATTAAAATTAGTTTATTCTTCTTACCCCACTGACAGATTTTTTTTTTCTTGTTTTAATAATAAATCTAGCTAAATGTAATTTATTTTATTGGGTTTGTGCCAATGGGGTAAGAAAAATAAACATAATTTAAGAAAGTCATTATTATCTTATACAATTTGCTTCTCGTGTAAATATCTTGTTTTAAGGATGTTTATTTATTCTGGTAAACAAGACAAATACAGTAATTTATTTTTTTTAATTTTTTTGTGGTGCAGGTCTGTGTTTTGAATTTTAAATCAAATTTAAATTTCAAATGAAGGGCGCTCGATGTACACAAATGTAAAATTTTCACGGCAAATCCACTGCATAACTCCAATGTCAGTTAAAAAATTCTTCAATTTGATCTCAGCATCACTAAATTCATAACCCAAAATTTGTATTCAGACCCTGGAAAGACCTTAATCCCTACGGTATGTATTAGTTTTTGATTTGCCTGAATTATTTAGCATTTTGTGCAGTAAAATATGAAAAAGTGATTAGAGACAGTACCAGTGGCTCAGCATCCTTTTGAACCACCCCACTCCCTCCAGTGCTGGTTCATTCATAATCAGGACTGTAGAAAAGGATGAAGGATTATTAATAGAGGCTGGGCCTCCCGCTGCCTCATCTCCCTTCACGCTACAGAAATCTGAATGCAAATGTTGCAATTGAGGTGCTGCTGTTCCCAGTGATCTGGAAATAGAGTGCCCAGACATGCCCCAACTCCAGCTCTTCCCTATTGCTAAATAATGTTTGCCTGATGAGATAGATGCCGGCCACGGACTGTGAACCTCTTTAGGAAACTGTTTGTAATTTGCTCTGATGATTTTCATAATGAGACAGATATTTATATGGGTGTTCATTTGAGTGTGACTGCTGTGTGAAGCATTCCTTAAAGGAATATTCCAGGTTTAATGCAAGTTAAGCTCAGTCATCAACATTTGTGGCATAATGTTGATTGCTACAAAAATTTATTTTGACTTGTCCCTCCTTTTCTTAAAGAAAAAGTTAAATCTCAAGAAAATAATTTACTTCAAAAATATAGCCACAAGATGTAAACAATATGTATGTTACCTTGATTTTAGTGTGATAAAATCACTTACTAATCTTTTCTGTTTAATGTTATATCCAATTTTTCAACTTTGTTGCCATGTCAACGTATTGCCATAAATTGTAAAACCGTAAAACAGCTGGAAAAGCTCAAGCAATAGATAAGTTTAAAGAGAAGAAATAATGTAAGTGTTTTTATACAATTCTAAACTTTATAAGGCACATTTCCAAATTTTAAACCAGTGGTGTGTGTATGTATATATGTGTATATATGTGTGTGTGTATATATATATATATATATATATATATATATATATATATATATATATATACATATATATATAATAAAAAAGTATTTTTTTTATATATATATATATATATATATATATATATATATATATATATATATATATATATATATATAATAAAAAGTATTTTTTATTATATATAAATATAATAATATAAATATATAAACCTGAAATGGCACTCATTTCAAAAGTCCTCCTCTTTTCCAAATATATATATATATGTGTGTGTGTGTGTGTGTGTGTGTGTGTGTATAAAGTTTTAGTCCAGTGCAAATTCATATTTCAGTTCCATTTGACATTTGCATAGCTTTCAGGTTAAACCCATACAAATCTGATTTATAACAATATATTATATAAAAAAGTATGCCTAAATAAAAATGTATGTTAAAAAAATATACAAAAAAAAAAAAATGGCTGTTTTCATGTATGTATCATATATTTTCCTAAATAGTGTAATGTTATTAAACTAAGTAGCCTACATCTACAGTATGCCCAAATATATGAACTACGTATATACTTTTATGTATATGTTCATTGCCATATATCAGATTTCTTAAGCGAAGGCACATGAAATACTTTTTATCTTACACTGTTAATAAGCAAACAATACTTGTATGTTCATATTAACAGACTTTTTATTAAATCAAAGACACGTTTATAATTATAATTATTTATACAATTATTTCAAAAATAATACCTACAGGAATACAGCAACAAGCATATTTAGTGTACTACATTTTATCTGTTTGCCTATTATTTTTTTTTATAGTCACCTTATTTTTGGATCATTAGTCATGTACACCTTGGTAAACATTGCAGGTGTCATGACGGCATGGAGCTGTACCTTTAAGTACGAGTGCCACTAAAGTGCAGCTCACTGACATTTCAAGTCATTTCAAGTTCATTTTGATTTGGACGAGACCAAAAGTTGAGTTATCCATGTCGGTTAATTGTTTACTTTGTTAATAGTCACTCCACTTCCATAAGCTTGTCCCATTCATAGCGATCATGAGACTCGCTGCGAGTGCGAGAGAGTCGGGCATTATCGCATTAATTGACAGTGTATTGAACGAATCAGTGCTAACTGGAGGCATTAACTTCCTGTATTGCCTGTATTTTGCGATTACCCCCTCAACGGAGTAAGATACACAGCCTCCCGCTGAAACTTTATCCACTGGTGTCGCTGTTTGATAGAGTTACTTAAGATATATGACTGCTATACACATTTGTGGAGGCGAGGCCATGGTCGAGCGTTCGTCTGGGGAGAGAGGAAGTGGTAAGGGTTTTCACCTGAGATGAATTGCTGGTAATTGCTGTTTCTTTGTTCACAGTGAGAGACGGGGAAAATAAAAGGGGCCAGACCTCAGAGTGAGAGAGAGAGAGAGAGAGAGAGAGAGAGAGAACCGAGCCTGCACGTGTGTGTATCAGTGCAGCCAACGGTTGAGTTTATGTCTGAAGCTTCACCATTACACAGTGAAGCGAACATGTTTGTGTATAAATAAATTTACCTTTGAGTTGGATTTGCCGTCTCCCGCTTCCTCATTCCTCAAATCTGTTACAACATTATTTGAGGTCACATTTCGTAATATTTTATTTGTTTTATTTATGCAAATTCGTTTATTTTTCTCACCTGAATTTTTGAGGAGGCACTGCCTTTAAACCCTCCAACAGTTTTGCCAATTCACTTCCATTGTAAGTGCCTCACTGTGGCCTCGATTTTTGCTTTTTTAACGAAAAGGAGGGAAGAGTCTAAATAATTGTTTGTGATAATCAACATTATGCCATAAATGCTGTCGATTGAGCTTAACTTGTATTGAACCTGGAATATTTCTTAAATTCACAATCTCTTTTTGTTTCCCAACCCCACTCACTCTTTGGGTGAACAAGTCCTTTAATTCTTGAAAAAAGTCTTATCTTACACAATTTTGCTTCAAGTAAGTTTTTTTTTTTTTACTTTTTTTATTGAAAAAACAAGATAAAAATACTGATTAAAAGGGCTATTTCACCCCAAAAATGAAATTTGTCAACATTTACTCACCCTCATGTTGTTCCAAACCTGTTGGACTTATACCGAGTTTACACTACACGATTTTAGGCCCGATTTTCATTCGCTGACAGTTTTGTGAAGATCACCGACAAAAGCCCGAAATCATAGGCAAATTGGAGCTCGCTCCCGTGATTGACGAATGCAATGTATGAATTATCAAAGATGCGAACTGAGAGAATCACCGACGCGTCGCCGATGTCAGCGAGATATCTAGCATGTTAAATATCTGGACCTGTCTGCGATTCCAAATCGCGCAATGTGAAATGTGTTTTGACTGAATACAACTGCAGCGTTGACCTACAGCCAATGAGAGAGCAAGAAACGGGGCACGGGAAGTTTCAGTGGGAGGAGTCCTGATGTACCTGTAACAGAACATCAACTAGCATGGCTGCGGTGTCAAGAAAGTCTCATTGGACTGAAGAAATGAAGGAAAAATTAGTGGAACATTGGCAGGAGCACCAGTGCCTATTTGATGTTTCCTCTGAACTGTACCACAACCGGGTGGAGAAAGAGAAGAGCTGGAGAGAAATTGCCAATTCTCTTGGACAGTCAGGTAAGCAATTAGGTAGATTTTTCAGTAGGAGGTTCTTTTTCATATTGTAACCAATAAAATATATGATGCCTTTAGGCGATTAAAAACATACACATCATATTCTGAAATGCGGAACATATGATCATGCATTTGTTTTCGTATCTCGTATCACTTCTCGCGTGTACTCTGTTATGAAATGTAATTTGGAGTCCAGGCAGAGTCGTCGGGGATTCGTCAATAGTTAAATATTTTGTAATGTGTTCACCCCTGTCGCCGATTCCTCATGTAATTTGAAAACCCTACGACTTCCATGACAAGACAGACAGTTGTTTAATATGAACAATATCACAGTCCGACGTCTTTGAAAGTCGTGTAGTGTGTAGGAGGCATTACTTTCTTCCATTTGATAAAAAAATAACATTGTTTTTTGTACAAAATGCTATAAATCTTTTTCAAACAATTTGTAAAAACAACATGAACTCAAAGATTACATGTCTTTGATCTGGAAACATGTTTTAAACCAGAATTTTCATTTTATTTTTTATATCACCTCTTGATAGGTCAGAATGACCTTATTTGTTAATGACCCAAAAACATTTGACAGTTAAAATGTATTTAAGTGTTTTATATCAAAACGATTTACAAAAAGACGAGTTTAGGCAGAATGTTAGCCTTAGTCACTGTTTACTTTCATTGCACATTTTTTCCATACAATGAAAGTAAATGGTGACTGGGACTGTCAGGTCCTAACATTATACCATTTGTATTCCATGGAAGTAATACAGGTTTGCAGCAACATGAGGGTGAGTAAATGATTACAGAATTGTTATTTTTGGGTGAACTATTCCTTTAATTCATAATCTCCTCTCTTCTTTTCCTACTTCAACCCCACAGCATTTTTACCTCCTCTCGGCCCTCTGCGGATATTACACTACATTATAAAATGCATCTTGCCTGAGATGATGAAAACTTCTCAGCGAAGGGCCCTCTGCTCAACATGGGTCTGACACAACATACAGTATAAACCTCGACTCCTGATGTGTAAACTCTTTTTGAACAGCGGGAACAGAAGAGAATTCACAATCTTGTTTCCAAATTCAATTTCATCAGGCATTTTTTAACCGTGATGCTCTGAAGATATAAGCATCCCGTACTTTGGAAGCTTCTTATTGGTTTATTTTGCATTATATATGCCTTTTGCCTCTGGATTTCTGACACAGCGGGATGTGATTCTAAGGCGTATCACCTCCCATCAGGATGAAGAGGAGATCGGATAAGATCCTCGGAGAAAACATCAAATTTTCATCAAGCATCTAAGCAATACTCACAGTTGAGAGGAGAGGCCGAGTAACCTGCTGCTTGGACAGGTGGCAATGCTGATTCTTGCAATAATCCCTATGTTTTAATATTGCAGGCATTTGTCTGCTCTCTGGACGGCTGTCTGCAGGCCGCTTGTGGCCAGACGGACTTGCAAACTGTACATTAACCTTTTGTACCGGTGTGGCGACCTGACCTGAACTCCGTCGCCGCTGTCTCTGTTAACCATTCAGCCAGAACAGAATCTGACAGAGAAGCCCCTGTGCTAAATTCCGCACACTTTTCTGGGTCACACTAAAAACTTACTGGTCTCTAGTACACCACAGAAGAGCAGCAATGGGAATAACTGCAAAAGCATATTTACAGCCCTCAGTGGTTTTTCTTGTGCACTCATGTTGTAAATATAAGTGGCACTGAGATGAATTGAGTATATTTTGATGTATCTGCGTGTGGCAATAGCTTACTACTGTAGTGCTTGTTTTTACAGGCCAAACAACCATTGTAAATTTGTATTGTAATGGTTTTAAGTGACTGTGGTTGTCAAGAACTATTTTGTAATAATGTTACTTTAATCAGTTTATCAGTATGCCATCTTAAAAGGGTAAGTTCACCCAAAAATGAAAATTCTCTCATTAGTTTCACACCATTATGTCATCTCAAACTCATATGACTTTCTTTCTTCTGCAGAACACAAAGATATTTTGAAGAATTTTTTAGGTGTTTTTGTCAAGGAGTTTAACACTTTTTAAGCTCCAAAAAGAACTTAAAGGCAGCATAAAAGTTATTCATACGAATCGAGTGGTTTAATCCATGTCTTCTGAAGCGATATGATAGCTTTTGGAAACCCACAAAACTTCTGCCCAGCGAGAACATGCAAACGTGAATGTGTCAAGAGTGAGGATGCGTGGAAAAGCTTCTCTTGTGAACGTGCAAAGGAGAGCTGGGCGGAAGTAAAGATTTTTGTGAATAAGGATGGAATTTTTGCTTTGTTTCTCACTCAAAGCTATAATATTGCTTCAGAAGACATGGATAAAACCACTTGAGTCGTATGGATTTCTTTTATGCTGCCTTTTTGGATCTTGAAAGTTTTAAACCCCATTGACTTGCATTGTATGGACAAAAACACACAATTCATCCTTTAAAATATCTTCGTTGGTAGCACTTCACAATAAGGTTCCATTCGTTAACATTAGTTAATGCGTTAGGTATCATGAACTAACAATGATCAATATACAGTATTTTTACAGCATTTATTAATCTTTGTTAATGTTAGTCCATAAAAATACAGTTGTTCATTGTTCGTTTATGTTAGTTCATAGTCCATTAACTAATGTTAACATATACAACTTTGAATTTTCAAAATGTATTACCATATGTTGATATTAACATTAAACAAGATTAATAAATGCTTTTAAAGTATTGTTCGTTGTTAGTTCGTTAACTAATGTTGTTAACTAGTTAACTAACTAATGTTAACAAATGAAACCTTTTTGTAAAGTGTTACCTCTTTGTTTGTGTGTAGAGGAAAGAAAGTCATATGAGTTTGAGACGGCATGAGGGTGAGTAAATCATAAGAGAAAATGATCATTTTTGGGCGAACTACCCCTTTAAGGGTTGTTCACACAGACAGTGGTTTGCAGTGATAGTTGCAGTTGCACAATCAGTACATTTATATGCACAATTATAATCGAGCTACAGCATTTTGTTGCATGATCAAGCTGCAGTTTTCATCTAAGTATTCATGACAATGCGTAATCAAATATTTGAAGGACGGACTGCAAATACGGCGGGTTAAATACACGGCACGCTTCACTGTCTTTCAGATTATGCACACAATGACGAGGCCTGTTCGACGAAGTTGAGGTACAATCGCATTATATAGGGCTCTTAGTTCGACTTCATAAAAATCAGACTGGTGCATGCTAACATGACATGACAAAGGACGAATTATTGATTTAGTCCGACTGAAATGGAACTTTTAAAGACCATGTGAATGCAGACAGTGAAGCTCACGTGATCTGCCTCATGATCACTTGGATACAGTGTGAACGCATCTTTACACAAATAGACATTGATATTGTTTACATGTCAGTTCATCTCACACTTGAGTATGATGGCCTTGTTGAAGAACATACTGTACTATATTAGTATCATATTCTATACTCGAGGAAAACCTAGTGTTACAATAAATGTATGATTACTGTGTTTGAACAAAGGACATTAATCAGGCCCTCTATAGGACTGGCCTGTATTTGAAATTATGATGACTCAGCCTGAAGGTGTCCATAGATCTTGTAATGTCACGCTTTCCTATTGTAGTTACTTACTTTTGGTATTTTGTATGGGGCTGTCTATTGAAAAATTTATTTTACAATTCGACAAGAAATGTATGTAATTTTATTTCCTTGTATATTTAAATGTAAAGGTTTGTAGTACCCTAAGATTGTGTGAAAAGGACTTGAGTGTTTTGGTTTGTGTGGGTCTGTATTTATGTGTGCATGTACTTATGCGAGTCTTAGCATATTTCAAAAGGTGAGTGTTTGTTTGGAGATTTTGTATTTATTGTACATATTTGTAATTTAGAAATCGTGGCCTTTGGTTTCCCCACGTGGATCTTCGGATAGTTAAAGTTATAAACTGAGCCTGTAATTTGTGTGAGTGGAACTACGACCATGGAGATTTTGTAGACACACTCTATTTTTAATTCTTACATGTTTGATCATTACACAAGGTTTAGAGCAGTGTTACTTATGAATTGTCAATATACTATAAATGAACACATTTTCAGGCTTATCAATATGTATATTTACTTGTCTAATATCTATATTCTCAGATGGTGTGTGATTAAAGTATATTTGTATTTTAAAAAGATGTTCCACATGTAAAGTAAATATTCAGTGTTTCACAACATAAACTGCGCTAATGGGAAGCAAAAAGGACTCTTGGCAAAATGTATAATTTTGGTATATGGTCCAGTTGGTCTTTTTCAGTGGATGTGCTTCTGTTGGACCTGTACCAAACTGTATAAACAAATATGCTTCATTTTCAGTCCTTCAATAAACCAGTCAGTAAAGTCAGCATTATAAAATTTGTCTGATATATCTGCGTACATTTTGAGTCTGTCTGTACTGTGAAGCCTCTGCAAATCTTTGTATGCAGGATGTGTGAGGATATGACCTTTTCACTGACCTGCATGAAAGGTGAGTACAGCTCTATTAATTCCTGTTCACACACACACACACACACACATTCACCATGATAGATGAAGCAGCTCGGTGTTATCATTTTCTAATTACTGTGTCAAGCTCATAGTCATGAGCCTTTAGATGGACTGTTCTTATTCCTTAATATGCATGCAAATCCAAAGCAACACTTTGTGGTTGCTTTTCTGCTGGTGTAAGTGATCTTTTAGCAAAGAAGAATCTGAAACCACACAACTCATTCCCTCTAATACAACAGTTCTGGTCCTTGTCATTTATTGGCCAAGAGGCATTCCAAAAGTGCTGATGTTTAGTATAGCATTACTGCGACGCTTCACTATTTGTATAACTCTGTTTTGTCTGTGTTCGTGGCTTGCCAAAAAGTGGTGAAGATTTTGATTAACTCAAGTGACTCGAGTCTTTTGAATCCATTCATCAATTAGTTTCGTCCAGTGACCATTTCTGGAAATTACAACTTTATGCCAGTAGGTGGCGACAAATGAGCATTTTTTTATGTTATGAGTGAGTCATTGAATCATTGACTCAAATGATTCGTTACTAAGCACAGAGTTGTTCACTACCAGCACAATGGAAGTAAACTAGAGTGATGCGTTCACCTAAAAGATTCATGCAAAAACAGTGATTTGTTTACAAATGAAACACCACAAGAGAATTGAGAGCAGTGCAGAGAGGTGAGTTGTTCTTGATGATTTTGCTTCTTTTGGAACTAATTTTGCTGGTGGAGAGAAAATGCAGAAAATAACTGGCAAATTTTTGTCTGAAATGTAAGATATTCAATGTTAGTAACTTATTTATTAAACTGTTGTATAAAAGTAATATCAGGCACAATTGTGCTGTTGGTCTGAATATACACTAACTGAGAATTTTATTAGGAACGCTAGAGCCTTTTGCTGTTGTAGCGCATCCACCTCAAGGTTTAACATGTTGTGCATTCTGAGATGCTATTCTGCTCACTACAGTTGTACAGAGTGGTGAGTTACCGTAGCGTTTCTGTCAGCTTGAACCAGTCTGGCCATTCTCTGTTGACCTCTCTCATCAACAAGGCATTTCTGTCTGTAGAACTCCTGCTCACTGGATGTTTTTTGTTTTTGGCACAATTCTGAGTAAACTCTAGAGACTGTTGTGCGTGAAAATCCAGGAGATCAGCAGTTACAGAAATATTCAAACCAGCCCATCTGGGTCGAAATCACTGAGATAACAATTTTCTCCATTTTGATTATTGATGTGAACATTAACTGAAGCTCCTGACCTGTATCTGCATGATTTTATGCATTGCACTGCTGCCACACGATTGGCTAATTAGATAATCGCATGACAAATAGGTGTTCAGGTGTACCTAATAAAGTGCTCCGTGAGTGTATGTGATATTGCTTAATCATATCCGTTTTCCCTCACCATGAATAGTTTAAACTGAGTGCAAAAAACAATCTATCCTCTAAATTGTGCAGACAACAGGTTTTCAGTGAAATTAACTTTTCTTCCACCCTCAGGGGACAGTTTTCCTCAATGAAACTGGCAGGATATTGTCACTGGTCTTTTTAAGTCAGCGTTTGAACAAATGCTCTCAGTAGCTGTCACGGTTAATGAATGTACTCCACTCTTTCTTTGCGTGCTATGGAAATAGTCCATTAATCACAATTGACACACTTTGGCTGATTAATGCTGTAGGCATGTGCCAAAGAGGTCGGCATGTAGAAACTGTGTTAATGTAGTACTGGGATTATTGATGGGCTTCTTTATTCTATTGCTCTCAACATGACAGCAGTGTTACACAAAAGAGATTTTTGAGTAAATGTGTCTTTATCATTTTGAACTCCAGCATGTCACTTGAAGATGTGACTTGCATGGTAATTACTCTTTGCAAATATTGTGGATAATTCCTTATTTTTATCACAGAATGAGCATTAAAGTGTAAGGCTAATGATTCAACCAGTCGTTATTTACTTACCCTCATGTCATTCAAAACCTTTACGAATTTCTTCTGTGGAACACAAAAAGCAGAATGTAATGGACAGATAGCCTTAGTCACTATTCACTTTCATTGTATAGACAAAAGATTCTGCCTAACATCATCTTTTGTGTTCCAAGGAAGAAAATCATATGGATTTGGAACAATATGATGGTGAGTAAATGATGACAGAATTTTGATCTTTGAGTAAACTTTCCCTTTAAAGTGAATCATGCTTTTATAGGTGTTTGTAAAAGCTTTAGAGTGCACAACAAAATTCATGTTTGTACTTTGGCATCACTGAATTGCTTTGAGAAGAGAATGTTCTCTTGTTCTGATGTTGTTCAATAGCTTCGATAGTGTTTGGTAAGTGAATTAAAAAAAAACTACTTCTCAAAAAATTATAATCTGATTACTGATTATTTCATTGAAAAGTAGTCACATTACTAATTACTTTTAAGTTACTTTCCAAAACACTAAATAATGTATATTTTCTCCTTGTTCATTGTCGCACACCCTTCAGCTGTCACAAAATGCAAACAGATGTACATATGAACATATGAATTCAAATTTGAATTATATTACACATAAAAAATTTGTATATAATATATATATATATATATATATATATATATATATATATATATATATATATATTTTTTTTTTTTTTTTTTTTTATTTGTGACCCAAGTCAGTAACTGTAATCTGATTAGAAGAATTTAAAATGTAATGTGTTAGACAGCTTGTGCCTAAAAGTAATTAAAGTAACTAATTACTTTGTAATCCAATTACATCCAATACTGCTTAGGGGACCAAAAACAAATTTGAACACCTTGCATTTTCATCAGATCTGACCTGAACTAAATTTTCCAGGTTATGGAAGAGTCATATCTGTTATTTGTATGCAGGGACCTTTTTTGAAATCTCATAAATGACCAATGGAGCTGTTTTCAATCTGATGGTAGTTATAGCTTTGACTCAGTGGATTTAAAAATGAATAATTACACATTAGTACCTTACTCATCGTTATGGAGATTGGTCCCAACACAGCACCATAATTTAGTTACTGTTTTGTTTTGTTTTTCTCAACAGATTATAGGTATGGTTTCAGTAAGGATGGACCTTAAGACCAGCAGTTTCAATGCACTGCTCTTTCAGCATTAATGTGTAGATTTATATGAAATTAGATTTTTTTTTTTTTTACTTTGAGTCATTTACTCACACTCATGTTGATATGAATTTCTTTTGTGGCAGACTGACAGCCTCAGTCACCTTTCTCGTTCCATGTATGGCAAAAAGAGCAGGGTCAGCATTCTTCAAAATTGTTCCTCTTGCAATCCACAGAAGAAAGGTCATATGGGTTAGGAACAACATAAGGATGAGTAAATGATGACAGAATTTTCAACTAGAGTCAACTAACTCTTTAATCCCAGACCCATTACGTGGCTTTTTACTTTGCAATAATGGCACACCAATGTTCTGTCATTGTAATTTGTCTTGGTGAGCACAGGAGACATTTTGACCTGACAAACAGTGTAGCAAAGCTCTGTAGATGGAGAGCTTACCTTAAAAGCATTTACCCGTGAACAAAATGAACACACACACACAAGCGTTCTCTCACACACAATCTAGTACACACAGCAGCCCGCCTGTCAAACTACATGTCCTGCTACAGAACATTCTTCAGCTGCAGGGTCAAGACCGCAAGCCCATGGGGATTACTTTCCCAGTCATTGTTTTAATGGGAAAGTCCTGTAAAATATTATCTTCTCAAGCAAGCTCCTATTGAAGGAATATTCCAGGTTCAGTCCAAATTAAGCTCAATCAACAGCATTTGTGGCATAATGCTGATTACCACAAAAATAAATTGACTTCTCCCTCCTTTTCTTTAAAAACAAAATACAAATCTGGGTTACAGTGAGGCACTCGAATGTAAGCCTCAAGCATCAACTAGCATGCCCTCATTTGGCCCGACAGTGGAAGCATGGCTAATATGTAACATTAACTAATGTTAACAAATTGAACCTTATTGCAGTGTTACCACAATGCCATTTTTAAATGTATCAAAGTGATTGTCATTTTAACTTCCTTAGAACTTTGGAATAATTGTTCAAATCAAACAAGAACAGAAAAACATCAAGCTCAATTATGATAGATCAGTTCAAATTCTGGAAAAGTGTCGTCGTTTGTGTAGTAATAGCAAGAAACATTATGCTGCTATTTTCTTGCCATACAGCACAAGAGAGGGTGAAAGACCCTCCACATCTGGGTTATTTTCATTCTCCACTGCAAAAGCTAAACAGAGGTCAATACATTATAGGCTACCGGACAGAAAAAGCCAAGAGTGGGCAGTGAGTGTTTTGAGAGCCCACTTCTGTTTATACAACCAATATAGGAATGGGGATAAACGAACAGCTGGACACATAAGTCACATACAGAAGTGAAATTTTTATGTATCTGTAGCTCGAGCCATAAAAATAGAAATAACGGTGACATAGAGTCAACAGAATAGGCAAAATTGCATTAGCTGAAATGGGGTTGCACTATCATTTCCGTCACCCTCCCTGTTCTCTAAAGCAATTTGTTTGAGCTTATTGGTGATATCTAGATGCCCTCTGTGGAGAGAATACTGAGTCAATAGTTTGTTGCTGAAAAGCTATTTAAGGTCTGGTAGTAACCGATACAAGAGAGCATGTTTCTCTGAATTTAAACACCGCTCTTAAACTACCTGAAATGCTTTTAATAGATTATTTCAACATCATGTTCAAGCTTTAAATAGGCTAATAATTACTAGAAAACGTAACTACTCAGACTGCACCATGTCAGTCTAAATCACATATTTCAGTTTGCTCATAAACCAAGGCATGTTAGCATAGTAATCTGGTTACCATGGATATCCTTGTTCCTCTTTGTGCCGCATCCCTGGTAATTAGTGGATGATCACAACTTGACATTACACCATATCTGGTGCGGAAAATTAAATCTGCAGAATTAAGCAGTAATTGTCATATTGCAAACAGTTAAAGAAGTTAACAAAAGAACAAGCCTTGGTAAGCCTGATTTAGCGTGTTCTTGTATGATTTTACACACATATAATGCTTTTGTACTTTTTCATTCCTTTCTGTGTACTGCAGAGTTTTTTAAAGTAACTAATCAATGCACAGATTACATTTTTCAGCTTCAGGGACAAGGAAATCATTATCAAAGGTTCCCTCAATAATACAGTATCATGCTAGATATTGTGACTGTAATGTATTATGATTTTATTTCCTCAAGCATACACTTGGTGTTTTAAAAGAAAAAAGGATTATAACAATTTTATCACTCCTAGGAGGGCTTATCAAGTTAAAAAATTAGGATCTGGAGACATAGTTAAAGCTCTGTTGCCCCCTCTTGTGTGCAGTTCTTGCTTGTATCATTACTTGTATCATTGTCATCTAACACTGAATGATAGTACATACTGGTTTAGAATAACAGTGAGGTGTATAGTATGTAGATACAATATGTAACCCTACCCCATATGTCTTATGCAAATTATTTTATTTTACTTATTTTATTATTCTGTTTCCCTGACTACTTTGTGTGGAAGTTTCTATCACTGAAGACAAATTAATTGTTTACTTGGCTATAAAGCTCTTTCTAATTCAGATTTTTCAATGTAGTAACTCATTAACGTACTGTATATATTTTTTTCTATTTCATAAGGTGAAAACCTGGACTTATGAAAACATTCCTTGTTTGCATTAAGGACAAAACATTCATCCAGAATGCTTTACCAAACCAATTATGGCATGTTTCAAATATTAAGATATTGAATGAAATGAAATGAAATGATTCAACTGTCTTGGCAATGCACAGCCTTTAATAAACAAAGTTGGTAATTGAGTATATGTGTTTTGTGCTTTAAAATTGCACAAATAATTATGATTATCATAAATCATCATATCTTGACACATCAAAAGATACTGAATGAAACAAAATAATTATGTTGTGCTGGCAATGCACAGCCTATAATAAACAGTCATAGTGGGTTTTGTGCTTTTAAATGTCACAAACAAGTATGCATTGTTTTGATTATATCAAAATCTGTTCTGTATAATTAGAAACATGGCTATAATTAAATTATAAGATTAATTTTAAGTTTAGGCTTAAAGGAATATTCCAAGTTCAATACAAGCTAAGCTCAATTAACAGCATTTGTGGCATAATATTGATTACCACAAAAATCTATTTCAACTCGTCCCTCCTTCAAAAAAAAAAAAAAAAAAGAAAAAGTTGAGGTTACAGTGAGGTACTTACAATGGGGCCAATTTTTGGAGGGTTTAAAGGCAAAAATGTGAAGCTTTTAATTTTATAAAAGCTCTTGCATGAATTCTTCAGTTAAAACTCATGTATTATTTGAGCTGTAAAGTTGTTTAAATCATAATTTTTATAGTAATTTTAGGGTTTGTTGAGATTACATCATCGTGGTAATGAAGTCTTAAAATTTGCTATAACTTTACATAGGAAAGGTTAGTAAGTTATTTTATCATACTAAAATAATGTTAACATGCATATTGTTCACGTCTTGTGGCTATACTTTTGAATCAGTGAGTATATTAACATTTAAGAATTGGCTCTGTGCACTTCCATTGTAAGTGCCTCACTGGAACCCAGATTTTTGATTTTTTTTAAAGAAAAGGAGGGACAAGTAAAACATTTATTTTTTTATTTTTTTTTTGGTAATCAAAATTATGCCACAAATGATGTCGACTGAGCTTAACTTGTATTAAACCTGGAATATTCCTTTAATCAAATCAGTAGACAGATGTTATTTAAGCTTTACCCTTCTATTTTACTATTTAGTAGTCATGCACCTTTTTAGAAAAGCAATTGATTTACGGTATTGTAATGTTGCATCAGTTTGGGCTCAATTTTGATCCCAGCAAAAATACATTGCAGAAACATACAATAAAACAAACTGAACTAAACTCTCAAGAATGTATGTACAATCAGAAATTCTTAGCATGTTACATTGCATTTATTTCTGTTGTTGTACATGGGGTCTCTGATGGAGGATGATTAAAGCATGTTATCAGGTTGAAATTTAGTGTATAGTCAATTTTCAAAAAAGTCATGAAGTTTCAACCTGCCACTTTAATGTTAAGCATGATTTTTGAGATATAACAAAGGGGCCTCAGGGTCACTCAGACCCCGAACAGAACATAAGGGTTAAATAAGCATGTTATCAAACTAAAATCATATTAACATGTATATTGTTTACATCCTGTGGCCATAATTTTGAAATTATGTATATTTTTGCATTTTATGGACTTGTCCCATTCACTTCCATTTGTAAGTGCCTTACTGTAACCACTTTTTGTTTTAATTAACAAGGCAGCATTTTGTTTGTGGTAATCACCATTATTCCACAACTGTTGGGGATTGATCTTAACTTGTATTGAAACCAAAATATTCCTTTAATGTATTCTGAAAATTCCCCAAATGGTAACTATTTTGCAGAAGAAACAATGGACAATCTTGTAGTCAGTTTGTTATCTCAGGAGGCATCCATAGGTGGTCTCTAATATTGTTTTGTGTAATGTAGCTAGTACACATCCTCTCCGATGGAATATTGTCAGGGGCTTCATATAATCAATAAGCGTTTAAGATGGTGAAACCTTACCACGGTGACCTGTTAGCAACACAGCTGTAGCAGCTAAAATCTCCCCTGCCGAGTCTCTAGCTTCACTGCAGATCAGGACTAAGGAGATAATGGATGTTTCAAGTCCCAGTGCTGAAGCTTCATCAATGGCGGCCAGTTCCAAGCTGTTCTGCTGTAGATCTGTAAGGCGTTGCATCCCTCTGGTATATAGAGAAGAGCTCTACCACATTCTGTGCATGACTGGACCCCTGGTATGAACTTAGTCTCTTTCTATCTCTCTTAAACTCATACATACTGAATGTAGGGGAGACTGGGGTTTGTTATCAGGCTTTTTTTTTTTTTTACGTCTTAGCTACAAAAAAGCTATTGAACATTTTCACAGTTATAGTCCAGGACAAAAAGATACAGTTCATTGAACACAAGTTGACCTTTTGTGACAACATACCCCAACAGCAGGGAATTGAACTGCCTATTTTAGGCTTTTCAGTGAAATTTAAAGAATTGCAAAACAATTCATAAAATGCCAAAATAAAAAAAATAAAAAAAGGTAAACCTTTCTATGAAAATCTACCTTCATTATATATTGTAGTTGACCTGCTTTGGTCTATTGTGGGTTCATTGTGTTAACTTGATTAAACAACAGCTATTGCAAGAATATGATATTGAAATTTTAGTTTGAAGGATAGAATTCACAAAAAAAGTTCTTGGGATTTGAATTAGGTGTTCAAACCCACTGCTAGAGAAATCGTACATTTGTGTATGCCTATTTTGACCTATGACTCAAAACCTTACTGAGATATAGCCTTTGTGACAACTTTCCATTGTGCCAACTAGCCCCAGTCTCCCCTTTGCATAGTGTCATGTTCACATAAAAAGGAAAATCTTTTCACTTTTGAAACATTTACATTAGTTTCCCTCATGTGGCAGAGAATTAATCAAATAATGAAGTCAAAGAAAAAAATAAAAGCTGCCATTATTTTTGCCATATACCTCAGTGCCTAATTTTCATCCACTGAGAATTCTCAGATTGTCATTCCAGGTTGCATCGCGCATTCTGAATTATCTTCTACCATTTGTTATAACAATGTTTTGTGGTCGCCTGGGAAACAGTGTGCTGGCTGGTTATGGAATGGCATCAGCTGTGAGTTTATGCTTCAGTCTTATTGTTCCTCTAATGTTTCATACTGTTTGAATTCTAGCAAGGCAATACATTGCTGTATGAAATACAAATGTTAGTAAAATGTTGTAAAGTTCAGCTATGAGTGGGTTGATATTATAAGTGTATTCGTTTTGAAGTTGGGGTACTGAAGTAGAGCATAGCTGAGAAGTAGCTGATGATTTTATTCTGATTTGTCAGACGATAAACATAACAACAGCAGCTACAGGTGGAGGGCTTGCACTGGCGGCTGACACCCTTATCTCTCAGGTATGAAAATGTAGCTTAAACCAGCCTAAGCTGATCCTCTTTTTTGCTAGTTTTAGTGGGCTTTTGGACACTATTATGCTGGTCAAGCTGGGAGACCAGTTAGACACAAGCTTGGGCAGGCTGGAAGACCAGCCAGACCAGATTAAACCAGCTAAGACCAGCAAACTACCTTAGGCTGATTTCAGCTTCTTCTTTTTTAGCAGTGATCTCATAAAACATTGTGCAGTACAGTTAACTTGACACAACATAAGACATTTCAGATATATGTTGATCTGAAGATCTGACCCCATGTTCTTCTCAGACCTTTGGTGGAAAAAATCTGCTACGTGTTGGTGTCATCCTGCAAAGAAGTGTCCTGATCCTCCTGCTCTTCTGTCTGCCCTGTTGGGCTCTACTCATCAACACCCAACCCATCCTTCTCTTGCTGGGTCAAGACCCAGAGGTGGCTAGGTGACTCCTTCTGTGTCTGGTGTGATGTGATGTAGACCAAAGCAAAGGGCAACTGGAAAGTTGCTGGTTAAAAACCCTGCTAGAAGTGTGTTATGAGCTATCACCCTTGAATAAGGCACTTAAAGGAATATTCTGGGTTCAATACAAGTTAAGCTCAATCAGCAGCATTTGTGGCATAATATTGATTACCACAAAAATAAATGTTGACTTGCCCCTCCTTTTCTTTAAAAAAAAAAAAAAAAAGTTAAATCTGGGTTAAAGTTTTAGCCATAGATTTAATGTCAACAAAACCCTATAACTTTACAGCTCAAATAATACATGAGTTTTAACAGATTATTTAATGCACGTGCTTTTATCAAATTAGAAGCTTCACATTTCTGTTTAAACCCTCAGAAAATTGGCCCCATTCACTTCCATTGTAAGTGCCTCACTGTAACCTCGATTTTTAATTTTTTTTATTTAATTTTTTTTTAATTTTGTTTTTAATTTTTATTTTATTTTTTATAAAGAAAAGAAGGGACAAGTTGAAATACATTTTTGTGGTAATCAATATTATGCCCCAAATGCTGTCAACTGAGCTTATCTTGTATTGAACCTGGAATATTCCTTTAACCCCAGGTTCTGCAGAATCACTACTTACTACTCATGTAATTTCTTTAACTGTTTCTCTAGTTGATCTTTAGTCATTTTGCTCCTTAAAAGTTTTGAAATACCAACTCATTCTTTACTATTACTTTATCTGTTTTCTACATTCGGATTATAGTAAAGCCATCAAAACTAAGAAATAACACAAATTGAATATGTGAAATATGTAGTGACCAACAAATCAAAACAATCTCGTCAACAGTCTTGAATGAGTTTCTGTGTATGCTGGGTACTTGTTAGCTGCATTTCCTTCACTATAGTCCAACTCATCCATTACATTTTTTTTAATTTTTTTTTTTTATTAAAATGTTAGTTTTGTAAAGAAATGAACACATATGTGCAATTTAGATGAAGGCTGGGATAAAACTATCTACAAATCTAGCATTTCAAGCATTCTGTTATAAGCCTTTAAATCAAAAGGTTTTTAAGATTATGAGAAACATAAATTGGATCT
This sequence comes from Myxocyprinus asiaticus, assembly GCF_019703515.2. NCBI lineage: Eukaryota > Metazoa > Chordata > Actinopteri > Cypriniformes > Catostomidae > Myxocyprinus > Myxocyprinus asiaticus. The sequence goes on along the minus strand of NC_059374.1, from coordinate 27,559,310 downwards.
AATGTGTCCAAACTTTTGACTGGTAGTGTAAATGTTAACAATGTTGTTAGGCTATATTCCAAGTAAATGAGGCATTTTATTGTGCACAGAGGGACATTCTAATTCTAAATTGAGATGCAGGCCAGGATGAAAATGTGATTGCGGTGCACATTTATTCTGGTGTATTAAAATGTACAACGTTCTCTCTAAAATCATTCACAATGCCTTGTCCTCTATATCATATTAACAAATGTGCTAATTTTTCAGGATAGCTCAACTCTATGTGGTTTCTTACTTGCCAGCAGTCCCTGTGAGTCATAAAAATAGCCTACTTTTCCCCTTGTCTGCAAAATTATATTTTTACATTGTATACTTTGATATATGAATAATACATACACCCCACTATCAACCAGCAGTGTTTCAGAATTAATGCCTTTCCTTCTCTCTCTCTCTCTCTCTCTCTCTCTCTCTCTCTCTCTCTCTCTCTCCACACAGGCTATGTTTTTGCATCAGTTGCAAGTAGCCTATCTCCAGAACCAGGTATGCAGTGTTTTGAGAGATAAATTCAGATAAACACCTTAGCTGAGATCCTCAAAAATCATCAATGCATGGAGGATCTTAAGAATTGCTGTGCCATACAACAGCCAACCTCCAATTGTTACATTGCAGTCTTTGATGCCAGAGATCTCCTCCCATGGGGCCCAGCTGGAGGAGCGTGTTTAAACGCTTTCAGTGGGAGGCGCGGTTGTTGACATGGTGACAGTGCACAACCATTAAAGGTGTCCGTGTAGTGCTTGTTCCATAAAGCAGATAAAGGCAGCAAAAAAGTTATCCATAAGACTCAAGAGGATAATCTACAGTATATCTTCAGAAGAAATATAATAGGTGTGGGTGAGAAACAGATCAATATTTAAGTTCTTTATTACTATAAATTCTTCTCCCAGCCCAGTAGGTGGCAATATGCACAAAGCATGCGAATCTCCAAAAACAAAAAAGAATGTGAAAGTGGGGATTGAACATAAAAAAGCATCGTTATCTAACAGTGTTCCAAATGGCATAAATGATGCCTTCGCAGCTCACTTCGAAATGAGACATCATTTTACAAAAAAAAATTGCTCTACACATTTTTGCAGAAATCAGAATAAAATTGTTTTTTTATATATAGTTTTCTCTGCATATTTAAAGTTGGGAAAGGACAATGTTTTTTAACATGGAAAAATTACACACATGATCATTAACAATTTCTGTTTTGGGCTTGTAGGGTGTGATTCTGCCTCAGATGTATGCAGCCATTGCAGCCAACATTGCCAATGTGGTGACAAACTACATCCTTCTCAGCTGGTTGGACCTTGGCTTATAGTAAGTCTAAGAAACTGTTATCCCTGTCATTCATTTACACACTGTATGTTTTTTTTTTTTTTTTTTTTGATTACCATGATCCTGGTCAGGGTTCATCAATAAAAAGATATACAATACCAGTACCATACCTGACCAGTATGACAGTTGTGTGTTTTTTCTGGTCTTTGTATTTCAGTGGATCGGCTGCTGCCAATACCATCTCTCAGATCTATATTTGTGTTTTTCTCTATGTGTACATTCGCTGGAAGAAACTGCACATTGACACATGGGGAGGTAAGCTGAAGTTAATTAATAAATGAGGCTAACTAATAAAATCAGACAATATTCTTTTCAATGTTCAATTTGCACTCAGTCAAGGAAAGGTAAGGCAAGTTTATCTATAGTATATATAGTATAGTTCACTCAAACTGGAAATTCAAAGTGCTGGACATAATAAAGAGAAGGAAAAATAACAAATAGTTATTTTAAGTATAAAATAGTAAGTAAAAAATAACTTTATTTCATTTTAATGGATTCAAATTAATAAAAAGGAAAGAAAATGAATACATAAGACGTAAACTGAAATAAAATTATGCAGTGCAATCAGTAGTCACTTGCACACAATTATGCAAGATATAAGCTACAACAGTGGCTGTTTATGTGCATAGCACAATTTATACATAAATCTCACTTCAATGTTCATTACAAGCATTATGAAAAATAGACAAATATTACTGTAAATCCATTAAAATTAACATCAAAGACACAAGGCAATATTAAAAGAAACTTATAAGCACTTACACAAAAAAAGCACTTATTATCTGTCTCTTCCAATCACAGGCTGGTCATGTGATTCACTTCAGGAGTGGGATGGATACATGAAGCTGGCCATCCCTAGTACCATGATGTTCTGTTTTGAGTGGTGGATTTATGAGGTTGGAGGTTTCTTAGCAGGTGCTTTCTAAATACTACAGTCAAAAACAATCATTAGTATTTTCCTTGCATGATTGCTACAAGAAAAAGAAGCTTGTTGTAGACTTGAATGATTTAATGAGAGAAACCACTTAAACGTAACAGCATCATTATATAATATTATCAAACACACTCACTTGTGTTTGTTTATTTCAGGCATGCTGAGTGAGTTGGATCTAGCAGCTCAACATGCAGTCATTATGCTGGCTCTCATAAACTACATGGTAATTTAAGCCCCATATTCTCCCAGTTATAAAGTTCCCCAATGAACATAACAGATGCTTCCCTTGTGGGTTGCCACATAACCAGGCAAACTAAAATGTCTAAAACAGTGTTCACAACACTGCACATTAGCAAAGAACTTATAAGGTATAAACAACATATTCACTTTATACAATGTCCAATGATAGAGAGTGCTTCCAGGGTGGAGTATAAACTTAAGGTGCTCTATGGTCAAGGGTTCATAATGGTCCAAAAAACTGGATAACCATGGCACTCTTATTAATTAAAAAGCAGAGTTACTCTCCTTGAAGAAGGCTCACGCTGAAACACGTAGGAGAGTTGTTTTACCTTTTGTATTAAGCCATGTGATATTAAAGGCATTTTAATTAATTAAAGTGCCACGGTTATCCATTGTTTTGTTTTTGAACATACGTATTTACTATGTTTACATACCCTTTCAAAAAAGTACAGTGATAGTAGATAGTAATGCCATAGCACTTTAACGAATACCATGGTTCTGAAATTCATGCACCTTGTCTCTCCAAGGTATTTCCAAATAACCATGGTAGATATAATAAAAAAAAACATAATAGTATTATGGTACATGTCCAGAAATCATGGTACTATTATGGTACTTGTTAAAAAAACAAAAAACAAAATAAAAAACACGGTACAATGTCTAAAAACATGGTACTATAATTAGATTAGATTATATTTAACTTTATTGTCATTGTGCACAGTACATGTACAGAGCCAATTAAATGCAGTTATCATCTAACCAGAAGTGCAAATAGTAATATAGTATAAAATTAAGTACATAATGATACGTCCAAAAAAAAAAAAAAAAAATGGTAGCATGGTAGTAACATGCTACATGTCCACAAATGATGGTACTACATGGCCAAATGGTACTTCCATCATACATGTAAAAAATAAAAATATAAAAGCACGGTGGTACAATTGTACATGAAAGAAAAAACATGGTGTATGATGGTACATGTCCAATACACCATGGTAGTATTTAGAAACATAAAATCATGGTACATGTCCAAAAAAACATTGTACTACCATGGTACATGTCCAAAAGAAAACATGGTAGTATCATAGTACATGTAAAAAGTAAAAAAAAAAAAAAAACCACACACACAAACATGGTAGTATTATGGTACAGGTCCAAAAAACATGGTAGTATCATGGTACATGTAGAAACAAAACATTGTATTATTATGGTACATATAAAAAAAAAAAACATGGTATTTTCATGGTACAAAACAAAAAACAAAAAAAAAACATGGTAGTATCATGGTTCATGCAAAAGAAAAATGGTAGTGTCATGGTAATTTAAAAAATATTTATATTTTCATTGTACATACAGTACTGTGCAAAAGTTTTAGGCACTGGTGAAAAATGTTGCAAAGTGAGGATGTCTTCAAAAAATAATGCCATAAATAGTTTTCATTTAGCAATTATTGTCATACAAAGTCCAGTAAACATAAAAAAAGCTACATCAATATTTGTTGTGACCACCTTTGCATTCAACGCAGCACCAATTCTCCTAGGTACACCTGGATGCAGTTTTTCTTGGTTGTTGGCAGATAGGATGTTCCAAGCTTCTTTGAGAATTCACCACAGTTCTTCTATCTATTTAGGCTGTCTCAATTGCTTCTGTCTCTTTATGTAATCTCAGACTGACTCGATGTTCAGTGGGGGCTCTGTGGGGGCCATGCCATCTGTTGCAGGGCTCCCTGTTCTTCTATTCTAATCTATTCTGTTTGCAAAAGTAATGTTTGGGAGTCTAACATTTATATTTCCTATTGACACACTAAAGCTGAAAATATACAGTACATAACTATCTTAAGATAAAAGTTTTTGTGAAACATCTTATGTGCCTAAGACTTTTGCACAGTATTGTATAAGACAACATGTTAGTATCATGTACAATAATAGTAATAAAAAAACAACAACATGGTACATGTCCAAAAAAACATGATACAATGTCCAAAAATCCATGTTAGTACATGAAAAACAAAAAAACAAAAAAACAAAAAAAAAAAACATGGCAGTATCTTAGTACATGTCCAAAAATGCACGGTTGTAGTATCATGGTACATACTGTATAAAAAAATAAATAAAAAATAAAAAATAAAAATGTTTCATGTCCAAAAAACATGGTATAGTTAAAACAACAACAACAAAAACATGGTAATATTCTAGTACATTGATAATGTTTTGTTATTGTATACCTTCCTAACATGTTTTACAGTTTCCATTAGGCATTCAAGGTGCAGCATGTGTACATGTAGGTAATGCGCTTGGAGCTGGAGATACTGCTGGAGCAATCCGTACCAGCAAGGTGTCCCTCACCTGCACAGGTTTTAAACACTTAATTTTAAGTCAGTCCTCTGTGGCATGTTCATTTATCATTGTCTGCAGCACAGCCTAACTCAGTCTTTCTTCTTTCCCTTTATCATCGTGATGCAGCTGTATTGGCTGTTTTGCAGGGTCTTGTGCTTGTGTCAACAAAAACAGTGATTGGTTTCTTGTTTACTTCAGACAGGTAAATGAATATTTCTCTTTTCCAAATCTGACTTAAAATAAAGATGTTGTTCAAACAGTACTGTATTGAAAAATGTGTCTCATTTGTAGACAGATCGTGGCACTCGTTTCCAAACTCTTAAATGTCTACTGCGTACTCCAGTTCTTTGATGGTCTTGTTGTGAGTACACTGTAAAACATGTTTTGTCAGGTAACCTGAAATGTGCTTTATGTGGTGACATCTAAATTAACTGGTTTTATTCAAGTAAAAAATGCTTTAATATGACTGAATCAACATTTAATACATTAGGCTACACCAACAAAAGTCATTTTTAAGGGTCAGATCAGGTACAGTAGATCCATACAGAGATTGAATACATGGCAAAATATATGTAAAATACATACAGTATATAATATAGTATATAGTATGTTCATACAGTACTTGCACATACAGTATTTGCAGCGTTTATTTCAAAATACTACAAAAACGTAGCGACAAATTTTCCCAAATAATAGGTACTATTTATGCATGTCTTATTTATATGTACTAATTATATTTTATATACTGTTTCATGTACATATATGGCTATTTATCAGATTACTGCACCAAAAATAATTTTTATAATAATTAAAAATTTAAACATCCTTAAAACAAGTTAAATTTACTTGAGAAGATTAAGATAAGACGTTGTCAGAGAATTATATTTTGAAATAAGTATTTTCTTTCACCATTGGCAGATTGTTTTTTTTTTTTTTTAAGCATAAACCTAATTAAATATTGTTAGATGTATGCTTAAAAAAAAAAAGAAAAAAGAAAAGAAAAAAGCTCAACTGAAGATATACAGTATTAATACCTTAATATCATATGCCTTGTTTTTTCTCAAATAAATGTCGTCTTTTATCTTGTTTTAAGAATGTTTATATGTTTTTACTGAAAAAAAAATTATTGTATTTTTTACAACTAAGTAGTGTGTCTTGCTATAGTTTTACATTTTAAGAACAGTTGACAAATTATTTATTTTTATTCATGTTTTTAGATTGTCATTTCAAAATGTATTTTTTGATTCTCTCTCCAAGTGTGTCAGCATGGGTATTCTCTTGGGTTCTGGGCAGCAGAAGATTGCAGCTGTAGCTAATTTCTTTGGGTATTACTGTATTGGACTTCCACTCGGCATCTCTCTCATGTTTGCTGCAAAATTAGATGTTGTAGGTTTGTTTGTTTTTTAAGTTTCTTATTCTGTTACCATCTCATTAGAAATGTAAATACATTTTCACTCATTATACTCATTGTGAACTTATGGTGCCTTTCTGGCCAGCATGTTTCCATGTGGATTATAAATCATAATTTTGTTGGGTTGAACCACGTACGGAACATCAGTGGCCTTGGCACAGGTCCCTGCAGAATTGCATAAATGCATTAAAAGCAACGAGGACAGCATACATTAAAACATTTTACTAACCAGATAGCAGCTGTCCTACAGTGATGTTCTCTCTCATTTTCACAGGCTTTTGGCTCGGACTTCTCATCTGTGTGTGTGTGCAGTCCAGTTTTTTCATCGGAGTCATTTTTAGGCTTAACTGGGAGAGAGTGACCAAAAAGGTAGGCCACATTTATTGAAGTGCTTGGAAGCCATGCAGCACTGTATTAATATTGCTCAAAGACAACGTATTAGTGTGGATGTGGCCACAGAAATGACCAATTTTACTTTTTATTTACACAGAAACAATAACAAAATTTAGTTGCTGCCGTGCAAACAGTGATATCTCCTGGGAGTGAAATTCTAGTTTTAATTCAAATTCAGCCTCAGTTTAATCATTTATTTTCTTATCTGGATTATATTGATCGATGTGTCATACTTTCATAACATTTCAGGCAGTGGAACGAGCTGGAAAGAGTAAAGTTTCTGCAGTGACAACTCCTGATAGTGTTACAAATGACCTGATCTGTCCTGTTGGTCCTACATTGAGACTCAGTGAGGTGAGTCTGTTTACTTTTATTTTAACACACGACACCTCAAAAACTGAGCTTGATCTCTTGTGTCTTGTCTTCTTCCAGAATGGGGATGAGTATATGGTTGTGAGCTCTCGAGATCAGGAGGTGGGACACAACATTACTGTGGTACAAGAGGAGGAAAAGCCCCCAGTGCTGCTCTCTACCTCTCAGCTCATCCTCAGGAGGGGTCTGATCACCATCACTGCTGTTCTTATCCTAGCTGTTGGGATAGCTGTTCATCTCATTGTGCCTTTGCCAGATGTGTCTTACAGTGCAGTTGCAAACTTAACTTTGGACTCAAACTTAACCACAACTTCCCCTCTCATCCATTCAACATATATGTCCATTTGAAACCAGTTGTTTGATGTTTATAGTTAATGCATTAAATGTTGCATGGTCATGAATTGTTTTTTTAATCAACATCAAGATTCTACACTGAAACAATTATTTTGTGGTGAAATAAATATAAGTTAGTTTTAGCTTGAACTTGAAAACATTAAGTAAATTCTACATTTGTACTTAAATTCAAACATGTAAAAATGAATGCTCTAGCTTATAAGTAAAATTACGAATGATTGTTTGTTATCTTTATGGTGCATCATCATGTACCAATCCTAAAGTAGAAAACCTTTACATTTCACAGGTAAATAAAATAAGTAAATTTTATTTAACTTTTTGAAGCTGGTGTTCTGGGCTTGAATAATTAATGAGCTTGCATGGTTTCACTGTTTGCAAGTTTATATACCCCATTTTTATTACTGATTTTGCTGTTATTTTTGGTAATTTCTTGTTTTGTGAAATCTGAAAATCATTTTCTACTTAAAATTACCTATTCATGGTAAAAAAAATTTTTTTATTGTTACTGTTTTCATGTTTTGTGCACCAAGTGTTGAGGTCTGCGTGCGCAGCCCTGTGTTTTGTTTCTTTTGCCTTCAATGCTTGGTTATGATGTTTGATAAGATTACGTAGCATGTATTACACAGCCTCTAGTGGAAGGCTTCTGTATGTCATATGATACATGGTTAAACATGTGTTTATAAGGAAAGTTCAAAATGTGAAATGCTCCAATAAGAAGTTTATTTAAATTTTACTACATGTACATTAGATTAAGTAAAAGTTACTGTATTAATTGAAATGTGTAAGTTCAATTTACTTACTTTAATCAATATTATGTCATAAAGTTGTACTTAATTTTACTAGTCATTGTTTTTCTAGTGTAGGTAAAAAAAATTATATGAATGCATATTTTAGCTGTTGTAATTGTTCACCATTTTGTTTTTCTTTAAAAAAAAAAAAAAATTTCCTTCACTTCTTCATTTTAAGTCCTCTAGTGTGCCATACATTTTCTAATGTTATAGATAATTTTATTTGAAAACCTGCAGCTAGAGTCTTAGTGGAAATACTGTTATGCTTTTATGTACATTTTTTATTGTCACATTATTATTAACAGCTGATGATGATGCCTTTGACTGTCATGTTTGACATTATCTTGGCGACAAGGACGAAATGGTCTGTTATGTCTTAACTTTTTGCCTGGTGATTTGTGGTGCAGAAAGTAATTTTTGTGGTCACCTTGAATGATGCAAACCCTGTCTACTGTTTGAGTTCTGCAGTGAAGTAAAATAAATATTCAAAAATCAGGGACTTTTTAAAAAAAATTTTTTTTACATTTTACACACATCTTCTGGCACACAAAGCCTTTAGCACTGAATCTTTTGTAAACATCTTACAATTACAGATAGCATTTGCAGTATATTAGTCTATCTGAGTCATATTTTACATTAATCAGGCTGTGTGTGTGTGTGTGTGTGTGTGTGTGTACCCACTAGGATAGTCAAACCTGAGATCACCTACCTTGCAGGGCCCAGCCAGCGGTCACCACAAGGGAAACGGCTTATTAAACATACTAAATAATGTTTTTTTTTGTTTGTTTTTTTTGAGAATTTTGAGAATTTTAAAATGCAAAAAGGTTTTCTGTGAGGGGTAGGGTTAGGGGATAGAAATTATCGTTAGATCTGTATAAAATCCATGTAAGTCTATGGAGAGTCCCCACAATGATATAAAAATATAGTGTGTGTGTGTAATTAAAGGTATAAATATAAAATGCAGAAAATTAACAATGTTGAATAAAATTGTCTTCTAATGACAAATAAATGTCCAGAGATTGTCTTATTGAGCAAGAAAAAATTTATTTCTTTGCAAAGGGAGCTCATAACAAATATAGTATCACATATCCTTAATATGTTTAAGCAAACCTTAATAAAAATTGAAAAGGAGGTCGTGTCTGCACAGCATTTTGGCAGGTGTCTTGACATTTAACAATGTTTGATTCTTCTAAGGTGAGAAAAACAACATACAATTCTACCTAAAGTGAGAAAAACAACTTTGAATTCTTAACCTACACAAATGAAAAATTCCACCACACAAAATTTAAATTGGAAAAAGTGTATCAATCCCTCTGTACATATTTCATCGTGTGTATGTAATTTGTTCTTCATCACAATATAAGAGGTCTGCTTTATTAAACTCTGAGCAGCTGTTAAAACATTTCTCATCTGTATTTCTCTTTTTTTTCTCACTGCTGTCTGTTTTTCTCTTTTTTTCTTCTTCTTGAAAACTTGCCAGTACTTTCAGCTTTGTGAACATCACAGTGGTTCAAAGGTTGGTGTGTGATAACAGGACAGAGAAGAATGTTAAAGCATGTTAATGTTTTCTTCTGGCATTAAAAATTATGTATCAGTACAAGTTATCCCTTTTTCTCACTTCACATTCACAATGATGATGCAGTACACCATGAGTCGTGAAAGAAAAATACATCTACCCCGTTAGTTTTACAGATATTAGTCACTCATGAAAGTGATTCTTGGAATCTGACTGATGATTCACTGATTTGTGTGTAAATATCTACAGTATGAGCTGTAGGCTAGATGACACAAACCAAAATAGATCTGTAACAACAGTGACATTACCGGCAAGGTAATATGAAAAGCAAGTTTAAATGATAAACAAACAAATATTTGCTTTGAAGTCCTAAAGACATATTTTGTGGCTCTAGCTTGAAAACTGAAAGCTAGCTAGCTGAATGAATCATCATAGGTTCATGGAAGGATAAATAATAAAGGGCAAGGTATCTAACTATATATAAATCTATACTATAGATTTTCTAAACATCTTTTTTATATACTATGTACTGTATATAGTACTGTGCAAAAGTTTTAGACACTTGTGAAAAATTTTGCATATTGAGGATGTCTACAAAAATAATGCAATAATAGTTTTCATTTATCAAATAGCATCATACAAAGCCCAGTAAATATATATTAAAAAAATGCTGAATCAATATTTGGTGTGACCACCTTTGCCTTCAAAGCAGCACCAATTCTCCTAGGTACACCTGGACACAGTTTTTCTTGGTTGTTGGCAGATAGGATGTTCCAAGCTTCTTGAAGAATTCATCACAGTTCTTCTAACTATTTAGGCTGTCTCAATTGCTTCCATCTCTTCATGTAATCTCAGATTGACTCTATGTTCAGTGTGGGGTGCTGTGGGGGCCATGCCATCTGTTGCAGGGCTCCCTGTTCTTCTTTTCTATTCTATTCTTTTTGCAGAAGGAATGATTGGGACTCTCAAATGTATATTTCCTATCGACACACGCGCTGAAGATATAAATAACCATCTTTTTTTTCATTTTTTTTTTCATTTTTCTCCCCTTTTCTCCCCAATTCCCACTACTTACTAAGTCCTCGTGGTGGCGCGGTTACTCACCTCAATCCAGGTGGCGGAGGACAAGTCTCAGTTGCCTCCGCTTCTGAGATAGTCAATCCGCGCATCTTATCACATGGCTTGCTGTGCATGACACCGCGGAGACTTACAGCATGTGGAGGCTCATGCTATTCTTTGCAATTCACGCACAACTTACCACATGCGCCATTGAGAGCGAGAACCACTGATGGTGACCACGAGGAGGTTACCCCATATGACTCTACCCTCCCTAGCAACCGGGCCAATTTGGTTGCTGAGGAGACCTGGCTGGAGTCACTCAGCAAACCTTGGATTCAAACTCGTCACTCTAGGGGTGGTAGTCAGCGTCAATACTCGCTGAGCTACCCAGGCCCCTATAAATAACCATCTTAAGATAAAATGTTTTTGTGAAACTTCTTATGTGCCTAAGACTTTTGCACAGTACTGTATACATGTATAAGCCATACATGTGCATAAACCATAAACTCAAACATCATCTGAGTAATACAGAATTTATCTCATTGGACATACAATTTTAGGGGCCACTGAAATTAAAGGTCATGTGGACTACCAAAAATCTGAGAGCAATAGCTATAGTGTGATGTTTCATGCTGTTTGGTGGCATATAAATGTATTCTTTTTTACTTAAGGTTGACAATATAAAAGTACTACTGTATATAGTACTGTAATCAAATGGTCTATATTATGGGTGACCAAAAGTTTGCCAATCTGGCATTGAAAAACCCAAACTGATCAACCACTAATTGGGGGGGACATGTCCCAGTGTCCTTTGTTTATCTAAATAATAATAATAATAATAATAATTATCATAGGTACAAAATTATGTAACATGTATTGAGGTAGTTTCGACAAGTAGGTATAGCTGCAGGCAGAGCTCCAAAAAGGGGCGGGAGCTCCAAACTGCCAGCAAAGATATAGGGAGCCCCTAACCTAACCCTTTCCCTAACCCTAACCATGTGTGGAAGTGACACCCCTTTTAAAGTTACTCCCTTTTGGAGTAACCCCTCACCCTTCTGGAGTATCTCCACCCTCTTTTGGAGATTCCACCCCCATTTAGAGATCTCGAGGCTAAAAACGATTTAAATGTTCTCCCAAACAGATGAGGTTTTAAAGGTTAAAGCTCTGGGGTGCAATGTTCCTAAAATTCCTTTGTTTGTATTGAGCGACAGCCCGACATAACAGCATTGACTCAACCAATGGAATGACTTGGGGGCGGGACTATCTGTTTGTTCGATCAACAGTAGACAGGGGCATATTCGGAAGGCTGTTTAAAACGATGTTTATTTTTGTAATTCCGTTTGGTTGGCGTTAGTGGTGCAGAAATAACACATTTCAGCTTTTTATCACCTTTCAAATCATGCACCACAATAAAAGTGTTTCAATTTCATAATATATGAATTCATATATTGACTAAACTAAACATTTGTTCAGTATTTGACCGTTTAAAGACAGATTATAGGGAACAAAATGCTGGTTTATTTCTGTCAGAAAGGAATTTGGACATACAGCCTATACTGTCCTGTAAGAGAGCTACAGATGTCAGTATTCATATCCTCCAGTATACGCCACAATAGTGAACATTATCCCAAGCTGTAATACAGTAAGTTAATAAATAAATAAATAAGTTACAGTTTACATATTTTTTAGCTTCATTGTTGTAATAGAGCTTGAGCCAGGGTTGCAATTAGGGCAAGGGTTACAGCTAGAGTAGGGGGTGTTCTGCTACATATTTACCGTAAATATGGAAAAAGTTGAAAGTACAACGGTGAGATCAAATCTATCAAACTCATTACTAGCTTTTCTAAATATTATAATCCTGATTACTTTAAACATTTGCTTAAGTAAATACGGTAATATTTATCAACTTGGAATTGGATATCTTTTAAAAGATCTCATTGATCTTGGGAAAAAACCTCTAGTCAACACACAATGCAACTGTTTGCCAGTACTACAAACATCCTCCTTCCATCCTGTGGATTAAATCAAAGCTTCTCATTGTCTTCGACTCATTTAATCAGTAAGCCTTTAAAGGTGCTGAATGAACAGCTGCAGAAGGGCCCCTTACAGTCTATGAAGCAAAACCAGGCCCCTTACAGTGTCTTTAGACTCAATAAGCATCTGAACAGAGAAGACCATGCATGTCTCCAGTCCCAAGACTGAAGCTCCGTCAATGGAACCCAGTGCAAAGCTGTTTTGCTGTCAGTTTGTGAGGCGTTGCATCCCTCTGATATACAGAGAAGAGCTCTACCACATTCTGCGCATGACTGGACCCCTGGTAAGGATTATGTCACACATACATCAAGACAAGTGAGCTAGCAGAGAACTATGTCTGAAATACAGTGTCTTATACAGTAAAATATTCTTTACTGAAACCAGAGTATGCTTTACTGAAACTTTTTAAGTATATTATGTATTATGTCTCCATGCACGTTTATTTGAAGTTAAAATAGTTGTTCTGATTCTTGACTGTTAATAATCCATAATGTCCATAATGTTGAGTGATTTAACTTACTATTCCTTCCTTATAAACTAAAAAAAGTGCAACATTTCTATCATAGATGGCCTGGAAATCACATAAACAAGTTTAATGAGAAATTTCCAAAATATACAGTATCATAGTAATTGGTAAATAACAAGATTTTCTAAAGTTTGCCATGAAGCTCCATATACAGAAGGTGTTTTGTTTTCCCTCCACGTGACTACAGACTTTCATAACTGTAATACATGTGAGTCAAGTACTTTTATCTCCATTTCAGCTAAATATTTTGTTTTGTTTGTATTCTTAGCTTGTGTGTCGGTTCCTGAATTTCCTCCTTTTCTTTGTGGTGACAATGTTCTGTGGACGCCTGGGGAACACTGTGCTAGCAGGTTACGCTATGGCCTCAGCTGTAAGTCTATTTCATTAAAGATTACACAGGCCAAAATGTGTAATGTACCACATTAATTAGATGTGCAATATCCAGTGGGGTCCAAATGTTCGACTCCACAAAAAAAATCTAATTTAAACCTGGAAGCAAACAGAGTTTATGCTGGAGTGCATGCTGTCATTATAACAAAAGCTGGACATACCAAATAACAAGGAATTCTGAAACTCATGTTAGTTTTTCATTTGAACTTTTCACTTACTGTTGGTTGTTATGCTGACAATACAATGTGTAATGAAAAAAAAAAGTTTTCACTCAATTTTATCTCAGACTTTTGGACCCCATTGTTGTCAAAAAGCAAGAATTACAATTATTAAGTACATGTGTGCAATACAATTGTTTTTCAGACAATAAATGTAACAGCTGCGGCGACAGGGTTGGGACTAGCTTTGGCATGTGACACATTGGTATCACAGGTATGTTTTCCATTCACATAGCACTCCAACTGCATACATAATAAAACAAAAAGCTGAAAAAGAACAATCAACGGCCTATAAGAAACACACTTTAAGAATCTTCTATGCTATACAATAAGATATGTGCTATACTGTATGATACTTGAAGAGGATACTTAAAAGACCATCAAGCAACAACACTGATGACATAAAAAAAAAAAATTAAAAAAAAAACTCACATGTACAATAAAATGACTTATTAGCAGTCTTGAATCATGCTTTCTTCTTGCTTTCAGACATTTGGTGGGAAGAACCTGCTCCGTGTAGGTGTCATCCTGCAAAGAGGCATATTGATTCTGACACTCTTCAGTTTGCCCTGCTGGGCTTTACTTGTAAACACACAACCCCTCCTACTGCTGCTGGGGCAAGACCCTGAAGTGGCCAGGTGACCAGTACTGACTTTAACTCACACATTAATTAGTCTGGTAGCGGCATTTAAAGGAATAGTTCACCCAAAATGAAAATTCGGTCATTATTTACTCACACACAATCTTTTGTGAAATACAAAAGGACTTATTTTAAAGAATGGCACGATTTCTGATTTCCATACAATTACAGTAGTTAGTGGCTCACTGTAGCTTAAAAAAGCACCCAAAGGTGTCAAAAAAGTATCATGTGCAACTTGTGCTCCATATTTCAAACCTTCTAAAGGCATACAATCACTTTTTAGGATGAACAGACCACACTTTATGTTGTTATTCACTCTCAAATCAAATCATTGATCAACTAATGTATACAAAGCCCAAATCAAATATGGCAAAACGACAATGACATCAAACCTCATAAGTAAATCATGACAGAATTTTCATTTTTGCACTTTAAAAAAATGATTTTGTGGTGAAGTAAATATAGCAAAAAAAGATTAAGTACTTTCTACACTGAATAAGTTAAAGCGTGAACTTAAAAATATTAAGTAAATTCTACATTCAAACATGTAAAAATGAATGCTCTAGGTTATAAGTAAATATTATTTATGATTGTTTGTTATTTTATATATTATATTATAATTATAATGTTATATATTACAATGTGTCATCATGTATTAATCCTTAAGTAGAAAACCTTGTCATATTTATCTGCTAAACTGAGTCCATTTCGGTAAATAAAATAAGTAAATTTTACTTAACTTTTCAAAGCTGGTGTTCCCAGCATGCACTGAGCTTGAATAATTAATGAGCCTGCATGGTTTCACTGTTTGCACATTTATTTACACCGTTTTATTGTTAATTTTGTTGTTACATTTGGTAACTTCTTGTTTTGTGCAGTCTTAAGTTAATTTTCTACTTAAAATTACCCGTTCATGACCAAAACAATTATCTTTCCTTTCTATCGCAGATGATGTTGTCTCGTAGACTGCATAGCATGCATTAAGATTCCCTGTGGGATGTCATGTAGTACAAGATTGAACATATTTTTTCAAGGAAAATTAAATACATGACATATTCTAATAAGATGTTTATTTAAATTTAAATAAGTTTAAGTATCATGTATATCATGTTTGTAAGTAAAAGTTACTGAATTTATTAAAATGTTTAAGTTAAATTTATCCATTCACTTAAATCAACATTAAGTCATAAAGTAGATTTGACTATATAATGGTTGTGCAAAACTTGCGAAATAAATAAGTAAATATTAATAGTCGTTTTTTTTTTTTTTTTAGTTTGGGTGAACTATAAAGATTAAAAACTAATGTTTAAATGTATCTCCCTCAGGATAGCACAGCTCTATGTGGTTGCATATCTACCAGCAATTCCGGTAAGATTCAATAATAAATATCTATGGATGGCATTTCCTGTGCAGATTATCTCAAATTTAATAATTCTTTGTAAAAATTACTGTTCATCCTAATGTCTTTTATGTGTCTACAGGCCATGTTTCTATATCAACTGCAACTGTCATATCTTCAAAACCAGGTACATATAATTAAATGGATATTTTAATGAATAACTTAATTTTAAAATATCTTTGCATTAAGTCCCTGTATGTTGATATTGTCTGTAGGCTGTGATAAAGCCTCAGATGTACTCAGCTGCAGTTGCCAATATTGCCAATGTGTTAGTGAACTACGTTTTGCTATACTGGTGGGACTTTGGAGTTTAGTGAGTATAAATATATAATTTTCCATACTTTTTGTAAAAATGTGTTTCATTTTCATTATCTTCATAATATCTGTTAGAAGAGATCTTCTGTGTATTTGTATTTCAGTGGGTCTGCCGCAGCAAACACCTTCGCTCAAGTTTTTAACTGTTTTGCCCTATTTTGTTTCATTCGCTGGCAGAAGCTCCATGAGAAGACTTGGGGAGGTGAGTCTATATGCGCATATATACCGTGACATTATAAGTGGGTACATACTGTATGATAGCCTACTCATGAAAGAGCAAAATAGTCTGAGGCTCTCTGTTTAGGCGTTCTGCTGGAAATATACTTG
The DNA here is from genome assembly GCF_019703515.2 of Myxocyprinus asiaticus. Classification (NCBI taxonomy): domain Eukaryota; kingdom Metazoa; phylum Chordata; class Actinopteri; order Cypriniformes; family Catostomidae; genus Myxocyprinus; species Myxocyprinus asiaticus. The sequence continues at coordinate 27,542,702 of NC_059374.1, read as the reverse complement.
TTTTTTACAACACCAATATAGGGTTGATGCTCAAAAGCTGATCTTTCCTGTTTTCCATGTGTCCCTTTCCTTAAAAAAAGGGTGGTCTTCTGAGGCCTTACAGGACTGGGGGTCCTACATGAAGCTGGCCATTCCCAGCACACTCATGACCTGTTTTGAATGGTGGATCTATGAGGTTGGAGGATTCTTGGCAGGTGCATTCAATGTGCAGAAGTAGAATGTGTTCACATCTGTGTAGTTTTATGGATTAACAGATGCTTTTTCTTCTGATTTACTTTCCTCTTCTTATCAGGAATGTTGAGCGAGGTGGATCTGGCTGCCCAGCATGTGGTTATAATGCTGGCATACATTAACTATATGGTGTGTATGGATGATCTGAAAATATTTATTCACTCGATTCATTTTAATTTACACAATTACTGCAACTATTACATATTCAACAACTCCATAGAGGCAACTAATCGACAAAATCATAATTTGAGTTTTGTGGCTTTTAGTCCATGTCTATTAGCTTTGAAGCCATCTACTGTATATGCTAATGTACACCTAAAAAAAAAGGACCAAAAATATTGATGACTCATCTTGCACTACACAGATTTTTGTCCAATCAAATGCTCTCTACAATGAGAATGTCCCTCCCCCCTAATACCTCCTGTGATGTAACTACAGCCTACTGGCCATTTAAAAAAGGGAGGGGTGATCCTTTCATACGTCCCACCCAATATTCTAATCAGAAATACATTAACACAGGAAAGAAAATGCCACTCGTCAAGAGATTTCATGGGGTTTTTCAGACTACATATTTAAAATATCGTGACATGAACACATATATGCAGCAATTCCATGCATTAAAAATGCACCTTCACATTGCATAACTGTTTTAGAAAAATGCTTCTGCTCTTGCCACAATTGTGCAGTTTGTGTTCACCTCCTTATTGATATTACAGATCCCATTAGGAATGCAAGGTGCAGCGTGTGTTCGTGTAGGTAACGCACTCGGTGCTGGGGAAACAGCTGCGGCTATTCTCACCAGCAAGGTGTCTCTTATCTGTGCAGGTAGAAACATACATTATACCCTTTTTATTTGATATAAATCATTCCCAATCATGTCATAACACTAACACAGCATGTACTGTATGTAGCAACAATTGATGTGACCTAATGTAAACATCCATTCTGTTCCCCAGCTGTATTAGCAATCTTTCAAGGTCTTGTCCTGGGCTCAACAAAAACAGTCATTGGCTTTATTTTCACCTCAGACGAGTAAGCCACTTACAATATTATTTCAAGCATATAAAACAAAATGTTGTTTGCATGGAAACACTTTAACAAATCTGTAATCACTTGAGTCTGCAGTTTCACACTGAGGTTTAAATGGAAAAAAACTAAACAAAATGTAAACAACAGCTGATTCAAATTTTCCTTCTGTGATGTTTGTCATATTTAGGACCATAGCAGAGCTTGTGTCTCAGCTACTGAACATCTACTGCCCTCTTCAGTTCTTTAATGGACTATTGGTGAGCTCTGCACATACTTTATCAGACATAAATTCTTGTTCTTATTAAATGCAGTATTTTTAGACCATCCATTATAAGTTCCTTTATTTTAGTTTTTGTTTATTATTTCTTTCAGTGTGTTGGCATGGGCGTTCTCATTGGCACAGGGCAGCAGAAAATAGCTGCCATTGCTAACCTTTTAGGTTACTACTGCATAGGACTCCCGTCAAGCATCGTTCTGATGTTCACAGCCAAGCTACAAGTAGCTGGTTCGTCCTATTACAACTAAACAGTGATAGACCAATATATTTTTAAAAGGAGGATATTTAGTCATTTTGAGATTATAAACTCTCTTGTGTCGGATGGATGGATACAAATAACATTTACTGTGTTCTGATTTCTGATTTAGGCTTTTGGTTGGGCCTCCTCATTGCAGTGTTTTTGCTAGCAATTTTTTTCATCGTCGCCATCTTTAAATTAAACTGGAAGAAAATGACAGAAGAGGTAGGCATTTCAGACCTATTACTAACTGCACCTTGCCGCTAATTGTAATGCTCCTGATCATGTAAGTAATTGGTGACTTCCATGACTGAAAGAGTTTACATCTCTATTAAAGGCAATCGCGCGAACAGGAAAAAGTGCAAATGGAGCGGTAAATGGAGTAATGACCTCCAACCCTGAGTTTTGTTCCAATCACCGCAATAGTTTCTACCAGGTAGTCCTGAATGCAGAGGTATCTTCCATTTCCATTTCCTAATGTTTTATGAATACAGGTATTATTAAGTACTGACAAATTATACTCAAGTGAAAGTATAGGTATGTGTCCAAATTTCAATAAAAATGTTTTACAATTTATAAAGGTGCATGCAGTAAAGTTGTGTACATGTTGCCCTGACCCCTAGCTGCATGGATGTAGCATCACGCAAAAACAGAAATTCTCAGTTACTCATGACATAAAATGTGCTATTCGCAGTCAGCCATGACTAATTTATTAATCCCTCTGGATTTTCCTATTGGTTTTTACAATGGAAGTTTTGGATTTATGAGTAAAATAAGGTCTGTGGTAAACATTAATCGGAGATACATTAATCGAGTTATGTCTTCTAGAACATAAATTACACAGTCATACCTCAAACGTGAATTTCAAAGCTGTCATGTTTTTTTTGTTTGTTTTTTTTTTAAAGGCTGTTGCTAACAAATGGCTAAATAAGGACTACAACTACCACAAGCATGTGAGTGTAGGTGCCTGATGAAATGGAAAACCGTCGTAGTCAGGGGTGTCACTTTATTTTAAAAAGTGGGGGGGGGGGGGGATCCATACGTCTAACACTGTCAGTAACTGGATTTTGTTAGTCAGTGGATAAAAACATGGATCACTGAATTTTATTCAGAATGACTGATTGGTCTCAAGGTCAAATTTTCGACTCCAGTACAAGGAGTTCCCTGTTTTAATCCGCCTTTGTATTTGAGACTGAATGTGATTCATCGGTATCATGATCACAGATGAGGTAGCATAATTAAAATTACACAGTTATGATTGTTTTACTACAAACTTTGAAACTGTATATTAGATATGTCTCTCCAGTGCAGGAACAGGGCTAAAATAAAGTGTGGATATAGGTCTGGCTATGCAAGACTGTAGTTTGAAGTAATCACTTTTCTTTGCATGGTACATTGACTGCATTTATACGATAACCTATGTCGGCGTTAGCTAGCTAACCAGCTAAATTATTTTAAAGTTACGAAGCAAGGTAGCTTGCAATTCGTCAGCGTTAGCAAGCAAGATCAAGTTAGCTAAAATGACAGATCAATCCTTATGGCACTGTATTTCACATGCTTTGCAGTTATGTAATCTTACCTGTCCAATAAGAAGAATGCCAATTCAGGGTCAGTTTTGAATGAATGAAGGTCCCTTCAGGAATCAAATGTCCTGCCGATGTTCACTCTAGTTTTCGCTCGACCACGATCACGTTCCCGCTTAGCCAGACAGGATTCAGTAAATTATGGGGTTTTTTTTTTTGGCTTACTCTTGAGTTTGTGTAGGAGTCGGTGTTGTGCTGGGAGCTTGACATTTGCTGGATTCCATCTCTAAGATAACGTTACCTAGTGTTGCAGTTTGTTGTCGCTGTTGAATAGCGGAAGAGAAGCTATTACTGTCTGAGGCAAAGCTCTCGGGAGTGCGCATAATCGTCACATCCTTTGAATTTTCCCGGCAAAAGCGACCCGCTCCCTTCGCATGAAAATCTGTCTACAGGCTTTAATAGGCAACCTAGGAGTCCGGGAAGGGCTCATTTTTTATGTTGCGTTACAAGCCGTTCACACATTGGCAAAAAAAAGCAGAATATTACATGAAAAAATGTTACATACTGCACCTTTAAGTATAGTGATAAAGTACAGCACCATAGCTCATTTACACCACTGCATAAAAGTTTTCAATTAAAGGGTAAAAATATTGTATGTCTATTTGTGTCCATTTGTCTTTCACTTTTAGAATGGGAATGGATACGTGGTTGTGAGCTCTCATGATCAGGATGAGGAACGCAACATTACTGTGGTACAAGAGGAGGAAAAGCCCCCGGTGCTGCTCTCTACATATCAGCTCATCCTCAGGAGGGGTCTGATCACCCTCGCTGCTGTTCTCATCCTAGCTGTTGGGATTGCTGTTCATTTCATTGTGCCGTTGCCAGAGGTGTCTTACAATGCAGGTGCAAACTTAACGTTGGACTCAAATTTGACCACAGCCACCACTCCCATCTATTCAACCATTATAATTTGAATCTAGCTCCTCATGGACGGATGACTCACTGTGTATATTTATTATCTCTATTCTGTTGAATGGGAGCAGTTTCTGTTGTTTTGGCAACTTAATGAAATGTGTCTCGATAATCGTTATCTGGACTTTTTTTCTTTTTTACATCAAGCGCTATATTACAGAAACATCCTTACTCTAAAATGTTTAAATCTTAGCAGTTAAGATCCTTACTTGATCTTGTCTTAAGACTTAAGATAGGATGTCTCTAATATGGCCCCAGATCCTGAGGTTTAATTGGGATTTGGGTGCTGAAAATTAATGGCTTTCCACCTCAATAAATATTCTAGGCCCGTGTGGCAGGTATTTACGCTAAATTAGGTGCTGCACACTAACAGGATCAAGTGGGGGCGAAGTTGAATTAGATGCTTACATTGTGACCTAGATAGATAATCATAATCCACCACCTTTGTAGAAAAATTGTCTGTTCCCCAGTGACACAGTTATATAATCTCTGGAGTTGACATTTCTAGTCAGGCAGCTGATTGAGGAATATGGCCAAAAATAAGATATTCCAAAAAGTTGCTGTCAAATCGAAAAACCTGTACTACGAAAGGCGGCAGAACAGCAGGAGCTGGAAATAAATATTGTTAATTGCATATTGCAGCAAATCCCTAGCTGTCAAGACAAAAAAAGCATATGCAACCTTTTCTTAAATTGCTTACCTATGACTATTTGAAGGTTACAAACTGCTAATCTAAAATGAAATGCAGAAAAAATCTTCACAAACTCATAATTTACAAAGACTAAGCCTAACACTACTAACCCTAACTTTAACTCAACCTATGCTGAACTTAGTTCATGGAGCGATAGTAAAAATTAACTGATAACTAGAGTCCCGGTGTCTTCTAAAAACCTTTAGTGATGTGCTAAGTCCATCTGGCTAAGCTCTCTGTTTGGACATCTTTTAGATTACAGAATTATTATTCCCTAGGATTGCATGAAACTGATTCCTAGATTGTTGGTGTGTGGGGTTATTTGACCCTGCCTTGACTTGGGATCTATTTGAGAGTAAACAAGATCAACAAAGAAATATTTTTTTATTTTTATGTGGCTTTGTGTTTTGTGCAGTACAGTCATACATAATGTATGTATAAACTACATAACCTGTTTTTTTCCCCACACATTTTTGTTGTTGTTGTTGTTGTTTATTTGAATATTGTTATCCTTTGTCCATCCAACATTTTAATGCAGCTTATACCTCTCTTCCTAAGCCCCCTAAAAATATATACACAAACATCCTGTGGTCCTGAGGCTTTGGGGGATAGTTTGTTTAGTGTGTTTTTATGTATAGTTTGGTTCTGATCGTTTCCGTTCAATAGAGTTTTGAGGTCCTAGCTAATGCCTCACAATCCATGTTTTCAATGCTGTCATATACTTTAGCATACTGGCTGAAAATCTGTTGGAAAACAGTAATGTGGAGAATTTTAATTAGACAGCTGTCAGTATATTCCAGCAAAATAATTGCTATTTAAGCAATTAAAAAAATCCCTTAAAATTGGTTTTGCACCTTATCACAAATCTCAACTGAGTAAAAAAATTATTATTCCGTAATTCCATATTCAGAGCTTCTTGGACTTTTCTTTCTACATCAGCTATGGCCAGCATGACTTCAGAAACAGGTATGCTGAAAGAAATTAGTCACTTGAGGACAAATCAATAAATAATAAATAGAACAAGATTCAGCAATTTGTTTATCATGGTGATGAGAGATTATAGATATAAACAGATTATATATTGTATTTACTGGAGAGTAACAAAGAAATTAAATGGATTAAAGTAGGGCTGGAAAATGTTACGCATTAATTTCTGCATTAAAAAAATCACGCAATTAATGCATTATCTGTTTCTTTCTCTTTCTGAAATTTCACTACTGTTTTTCTCCACTTCCTGTAGCTAAAATTGACATATATACATTTCCAGGAGGCACACGCGCGATTTTACTGCACATCCTAGCACAGAAACTGATTGTGTGAAGCAGTGAATTCTTATTAATTACGTGCGGCATAATAAACACAGGCGCGGATTTTCTGTATGGAGAATGTAGACTTCACACGCAAGTGGTGAGCCAGGTGTGGGAGAGATACGGGCAAGATGCCATATCTCTTTGCGTCACCTGAAAACACTTACTCTCTGTCACCTGAACCAGTGTCAAATGCGAAACAGTGCGAGAGACACCAAGCTTGTGCGCGATAGAAACTGAAAGGCAGCCAGACAAAAAAAATTTTGTTGAGATTTTAAACTTCAGCAAATTAAACTTTGGTTTGTATCTGTATGTATAGTATCTAATAATGCATTGGAAATGTACACTTAAGTTAATCTTGCCAATAAAGCTAGATATTAATTGAATCTGCCCATTTGATCCTATGTTTAAAAAATGTAAAAATGCCAGAAGATTTTTCCAAACTTTTAATCACAGCATGTTCACTGATGTTATGGCATGTGTACATACATACTTGTATCAAAGATTTATACCTGTAAAAATGTGTCTAATTTAACTATATTCTTAAAAAACTGAACATTTTAAAATAAATGATGACTAACCATTTTTTGCATGTTCTTGGCGAAAAATTATAAAGTAAATGTATTATGATTATATTTTAATGTTTATTATAATGTACGATGTACTACGATTAATCGCTGTGTGATTAATTAGTTTAAAAAATTTCATCAATTCACAGCCCTAATTAAAAGGCTTTGTACATTCAGTGGTGCACTTTTACTGGACCACACTAGAGACTTCCAACTACTGAGTTGGAGGATTTCTCTCTGCCTGCTTAAAGGCCCTCCAGCTTTTCCCAGGTACTGAGTTTGAGTACTACAATCTTGTTGTACTATTATGATCTTAGCTGTTCAGCAACACATTAGTGATGAGACCAGCAGCCAGTAGAGTAAGCATAGCTGCAAGAGCCAGACCCCGACGCAGCACTAAGGCCCTGAATGGCAGTGTTGCCCTCAGTGAAGTGAGTTCCACACTGGGCTGCTCCACTACCAGCCCATCCATATCTGCAGCAATGTCCTGATCATCACTCTCAACATATCCACCATCTTCTTGTGCACCTGTCAAGAGAATGACAATATTAACAAACCTCATTAAATGTGCACAAATATTTTAGTTGCTTTTGTGTTTTTATTGCACTGGCAAATATGGCTTGGACTTAATAATGACTATCTGTGTGGATGCAGAATCATACAAAAGCACAAGTGTTCTGTTATCAATGCCATCGCAGAAATAAAACTTAGCTTAAAAATGTATTAAGCTACTAACATGACTGGAGTCTTCATCTCATGCGAGTATAACTGATTAAAAATGACTGAGTGCACCTATAAAAAAGATCAGATTTTTTTCAATATTGTTCCTGTCATAAAAACATTCTTACCATTATCTACCCATCTTGTCTGCACACCAGCTCTGATCTGTGCCTGAAAAAATTTACATTTACATCAGCAAGCTTTGATGAAGTGCAGTCAAAGAGCTATATCAACTTTTACATGGAAGGAAATTCTATATTTCTCACCTCTTCAGAAGCTTTCTCCCAGTTAAGTTTGAAAAGGAGAACAATGAGGAAGACTGACTGTAGTAAGACAGAAATTAACAGGCCTGTCCACAGACCTTCAGGAGGTTAGAGAAATATGTGTTAGACAGGATGAGAGTCAGAATGAAACATAATAATAACAATAATAATAATATCTCACCAACAATTCCCAGTTTAGTGGCAAACATTAAGGTTATTCCAATAGGAAAACCAACACCATAGTATCCCACAAAGTTGCAGACTGCTCCAATCTTTTGCTTGCCTAAACCTCTCACTATACTGCCACTTGCTGCCTTAGTAGAGAGACAGGAACAGATAAAAACTTTCACCTCAAATCACATCGTCTCAGTTTTATGCTTGTGTGTGGAGGAGAATGTAGTAGTCTGTTCAGACAACACATAAGGTTTGAACTCAACTTTCAGATCATTGTGTTGGTGTTTTCAGGTGTTTTGATATTAATGAGGATGTTGAGTGCTCTAGCACAACTCTGCTAATGACTTACTGCAGCTGTATCAAGAAGATGGAAAGGTGCATACAAAACCATTACCGTGGCAACCCTCATTCTAATGTCTCTGTGAATGGAAGGTAAACAATAGGCCCAATATTAGCCGCTATTGTTTGTCAAGACGCTGTTTTCAAGTAGCATTTTAAGGCATCAATTTTATGACCTGAAGGCTGTACATTATATGAGTTTGAGGCTTTAAAATATATTATTCATTCTTAATGCTATATTTTTCCACATGCCAAATTAATATATATATATTTTTTGCATAATGTTTAAACATAAAAATGTAATGATTTAATTTTATTTAAAAATTAATAACTTATATTTGTATCCAGAAACAATGTTGAATTGAAACATTGGAGAACAAAAACCAGGAAATGTTTTAAATACTTAAGTTCATATTTAAAGTAACACATGAGCAAAGTTAATTTTTAAGATACTTGAGTTTCTGTCACAACCAGTGTTGGTACTTTACAATTTTAAAGAAATACTTTTTAATCAAATTATTTTACTAATTACTTCATTTAAAAGTAATCACATTACTAATTACTTTTCTGCTCAACAAATTCGAAATAATGTCAATATATCTTTCTTCATTGTTACACACAAGCCATACACTCAGCACCTCACATTTCTCTTTCACAATGACTCGTTATGGGGCCATAATTCACGTGTTCTACATAAATAATATATTAGAAATAAGCATAACCCAATAATGTACTTAAAAGTAAATAAATTAATTGAAAGTCAGTAAATGTAATCTGATTACAAGAGTTTAAAATGTAATGCATTACACTACTTTTTCTCCACCACATGTAATTAGATTACAGTAACTAATTACTTTGTAATTGGATTACAGCCAACACTGCAAACAACAGAGATTAGGAGCAAGTCATTAAACATTAAAGAAAATATTTTCGAGCAAATGTGGTTGAACTAAAGGAAGGAAACTCACTTATCATTTGTGAAGATATAAGCAATGACATTCTTTGCAGAACCAATAACAGTAGCCAAAAGCATGCCAACAGACACTGTAAATCAAAATCAACAACACAATAATTTCCATTTTTCTCATAAGAATATTAGTATGGTTTGAAAATGTAATTTAAAAGCTAAACAGTGTACAGGCAAAAAAACATGAAAAGTTATTTGTGTAAGAGTAGTTGACATTACACTTCAAGCAGTGTCATGCAGTGGACATGCTATACTTCATCTAAAAACTATCATACATGCAGTTTTTCTAACATCATGTACTTTTATAATGCATTTTTCACACTGTAGGACTCTTTAAGTGAACACAATAGGCTAAAAAGTGATGTGGCAAAAAACTGAAAAGAAATTGCGACCAGTTACAACATGTAAAATATACACTTTGCTTTATACAAAGGCCTATATATAAATTTTAACCTAAAATCTTGATGTTGAATATGTCCATGTTGTCAACTACCTATAAACAGAACACAAAATACAGACAAAATACATGTTTTTGTGTTATTTCAAAGTTTTACCTGCACAAACCATCGAGAGTTTGGCAGAGAGCTTGGCTTGGGCAACATTTCCAGCTCCCATGGCGATCCCCACTCTCACACTGCCTGCTACACTAAAGCCTAAAGGAAACTGAACACAGACCACTCGCTTAAAGTGTTCATACAATCCTATAACAGAATACTTTCACACAAATGAATATATACAGTACCATGAATGCAATAGTTGCCAGTCCATACACAACTGACTGAGCTCCAAGCTCCACTTCACTAATCAACCCTGCCATTAAAATAATAAAGTAGGTTAGGAATGGCAATTACATTCTACTATGAATTGTAAGTATTAAAGAAAAAAGACAAAAGCCCTAAAAATCAAATTACTAATACTAATACAAATAACTAGACATGCTTTAAAAATAATATTTGTTGTATCTGTAACAATTTGACAAGTATGCATTCTAACCTGACAGGAGTCCTCCAATCTCATAGGTCCACCACTCTGCACAAAGCATGAGCATGCTTGGAATGGCAAGATGGATGAATGATTTCCAGTCCTGCAAACAGTCCATCGACCAACCTATATAAGCGACAAAGGAGGGCTTTAATACATCTATTAATTGGATGGTAATAATCCATTGTTTAGCAGCAGAAAACTGACAAAAAAGTGGTAAAACACCACTTTACTACGTGAAAATGCTTGTGAAGTGTTTTTTTCTGTCATTGTAAATGCTCATTTTTCCAACACACATGGAGGTAAATTGGACCTGGCAGATCACATTCGGACAGCTATGACACACTGCACTTTTTCATGATACAAGCATTTAATTGTTATACGTGTAATTCTGCTTACTTTTTTATTTTTCAACTTGTTAATAATTTCTATAAAAATGTGTAAAGGACATCTCATATTAGTTCACATACATAAAATAAGTTCATAACATTAAAGGAAGTTACATTTGTCCTTTTTAAAATTAATTTGTCACCCCACATTTTTGAAAGGCTTAAATGTGTTTAAAAGTGTTAATGTGGAGTTTAACATATATTAGTCTTGATGGAGCTTGAAGCCAATTTAAGTAAAAGAAGAAAAAAGAGAAGAAAAAAAAAACCTGAACCAACTGCCTAAAGTAATGTGCTTTACAATTATTCACACAGATTTTTATTTTATTAATGAATTAATAACTAAATTAATCAATATTTATTCATTCATTCATTCAAATAAATGTAATCTTATTGCACTACTTTGTCTTTGAGTCTTATTTAGAACCGGTATAATTATTTATCTAATGTCATGAAATAACTAACTAAAGTGAAGTTAATTTATTCACGGATATATGTGCATTAAACAATCATTTTTAACTGATTGATTGAGGTGCTTCTGGTGTAAGTAAATAACAGATCACAAATATCAAATAATAATATATAAAAAATGTTAAAATATATTGTCTACTCACATTCCTGCAACAATAAAACACACAGCTTTAAAATATGTATTCTTTTATTGAGCCAAGAGGTCAGCATATGACGTTTTGATATTCTATTGGTCACGCGTCCTCTCGTCGTACGAATTCACGGTTCAGAGTTCACCAAGCTTGAACTTTGGCATGCAGCGTAGTACTAAATTTCTTTGCATGAGCTTGCGTTTCCGGACGGCTGCATTTGAATGGAGTGCGAAGTGTAGTGTGACCACCCCTTTATTCAAAGTTGAACTACTTTTAACTTGATACAGTGTTTAAAAAACATGGCTTCCTGTCCCCTTAAATCAAGGGCACTTGGCAACCCCTAATAGAGCTCTGACAACCCTTGGTTGAGGTTGTGATCCCCAGCCAGGTAAACCTTTCTCTTAGAGACACACAACCAGTGCTGGGGAGTAATGGAATATGGGATTACGTATTTACAATACAAAATATTAGTAACTGTATTCCACTACGGTTACAATTTAAATAGTTGGTAATCAGAATACAGTTACTATCAAAAAGTATTTTGATTCCTGAATAGATTACTTTGCAGTTTATTGTAATTTGTTTCATTCAATATTTTGTCTATTCTGTTGGAAAAAAATTATCCATATAAATGATGCGATCCAAAGAGCATTTGAACAGCAGTGAAACACTTTCTTAAGATGTGTTAAATTCATACAGAGCAGGCAGAGAAGTAAGTTTGATGTAAGTTTGGAGCAGCAAAAAAAGAAACTTGTGTAAATTGTCATGTGAACATTTAGCTTTATGCTAAGCTAAAATGCTATTTCTATCCATTTTACATGCACCTATTACTTGGCACAATCATATTTTTATAAAGAAAACCCACGTTAGATCTTTTTTTTCCCCTCTCTTGTAAGACCTTTGATATTAGGGCAAAAATCTTATTTTTGATGATAATTTTTGTATTGTTTTCCTGTAAAAATATCTAAAAATCCTTAACACAAGATCAATTTTCTTTATCTTGTTTTAGAAGCAACAATGTGTAAGATATTTAGGTTTTTCAGAGAATGTTTTTTTTTAACATGTGATTTTCATCTTACTGTACTGATGGATTTTTTACAGTCAAAACAAGTGAAAAAACCTACAAGTGCTGAAGAAGTAATCTAAAGTATTTAGATTACATTACTCAAGGCCGTAACCATGTCTTGAACATTGGGGGGGACCAATTTTGGGCGTGGGGGGTCGCAGGTGTTGAGGTCATGAATACAATGGTCCTCTTTGGTCCTTTAAAATAGTAAAGGCGCTAAATGCAATACTTTTCTGAATAAAAACTTTAAATGCAATAAAGGCCCAAAATGTTATCATTTTTGGTTTTAAAAGATACATGTTTTTTTTAAGTTCACACAGTACAAGACAAACACTGTGTCTGCAGTGCTAGAAATGTACCTGTTTCACTCATCTTTTCTTTCTTTTTTGTGCTGTTACAAAGATGAATATAATTTGAATTTCTTTACATCACTGATGTATCTGTAAAATGTCATGACTGTGTCAGCATGGCATGTCACAAAATTATTTACTGCCCTCAAATTGTCCCTCATTGTGTTTTTCCCCCATGAGAGTCTTAACACAATCTTTTCTTTAAGAATCCTAACAATAATTATTTTCCATAAAAAAAACAGTTCATATTGAACAAGTGACAGCATATGGGTTTTGAACAACTTAAGGGTGAGTCAATGAATGGGTAAAAGTACATTTTCCATTTTTAGGTGAACTACTCCTGACATGGACATACTAATAAAAATGGTCTCTTTTAAAAGAGGACCCTTAGGAGATGCTGTACAAAATTATGAATTAATTAAAGACATAGAAGAAATTATTTAGAAAATCTTACATTTATTGTAAATTATCACCTAATAATATTTACATTAAAAATATATTACACTGCTCTTGCCACAACCTAAACACTCAATGCCAGAAGTCACAGGTCTTATGTTCTAGTTCTAATCTAAGCATGATAACACTCTACTTTGTGTTTTATAGATCATTACCTAAGACAATGTAAAGTGGTTTTCTAAAAAGCTACTTCAAAAGCTTGCCAGATAACCACATTCATTCAATTCCTTTACAATATACAAACATTCGTTCTTTGTCTTGAGCCTGATATGCTGAAAATTACTCCGTTAATGTTTTCACATTCACAATTATGAATGACATACGAATCACATACTATAATGACATATTTTCAATTGAAAACGGCGAATTTAGCCAAATGGTGAATATAGTTTGCACCCTTGGAGATTACTGTCAGTCGGTACAACATTTAATTCATAAAACAGTGGGCAAACATTGCATGTTTAGTTACATCTTACATGACACTAACACTCTTTACCTGAACTGCTGGTTGATGTGTGGCACTGGAATATAAATAATTCAAGTGGTTCCCGCTAGCTTCTTAAAATTGAGTCCCGCATTCATCAGTTTGATTAGCTATTCCAAATGACATTGACGAGCGGTGTTAGACTACTGACATTTTTTACAACTTTATTTAAACCAATATGTTATTCCTGCAACAATGTAATGACTATTAGACAGCGGTACATAATGGACTGCAGCAGAACAGCAACAGGGATATAAATTATTGGGGGGGACAATCTGGCCATCTCTGATTATTGGAGGGGACTTGTCCCACTCAATGTATATTGTGGTTACGGCCCTGACGTTACTGACCTTGAGTAATCTAACGAAATACTTTACAAATTACATTTTAGAGCAAGTATTCATTAATATGTAGTGGAATACATTTAAAAACAGCCCTCCCAATCCTGCAAACAACAGAGTTTTTCATCACCTCAGTGAACTCACCTGCCCAAGTGTCCTTATGGAGACCTTTCCATCTGACATAGACAAACAGCAGGATTGCCAAAGCGTACTGTGAGATGGTGTTGGCAACTGCTGATCCACTGTGGATGAAATAGTCATCAGTCATAAACTGCTACATTATTCTCATATTACTTTCTTTCCTGTGGTTTAACAGCAAATGGCATGGAAACTCACGCAACACCAACATCCAGGACAAACAGGAGAATATAGTTGATTAAAGCATTTAGGACATTTGCCAGCACTCCAGTAATGACCAGGGGCCAAATTATTCCCTGAAAGGAGAGATTTCATTAAGTTTCAGATTCATGTTTTCTCAGAGTATGCTATCACATTTGAATGTTTTTCTCATACCTGATTCTGTAGATATTTTACTTCAATAATGTACATAAATGAAGCCTATGAAACAGAAATAACATGGTGTTATTTTTCTACAGTGTGAGCCAAAATGCTTTAAATTAGAGATAGACCGATGTATCAGTTTTAAAGATTAATCTGTGCCGATAGTGTCATTTTGAAACTATCGTTTTTTTTTGTTTTATTATTCCTCAGTGTTCCTCTGTGGTTGACACTAGAGGTTACACAGTTAACACAGCTTACTTCTACAGTATAACAGCAGCCTCAAGAGGTGAAATAAAAACAATCACTTACACCTTGTGGGGATTTTTTGTAAATCTGTCATCACTGACAATATTCATCCATATTTTTATAATGCATATTTTGTTTTTTTTTTATTAGTTAATCAAGTGTTCTAAATTAGGTTGAAAATGCAACTATATGGAAATGTGCCCCGTCAGCAGTTCATATTTTGTGAATAATAATAAACCCTATTCCTCATTAAACATCATCTGGTAAATACTGTAGATAGGCTATAAAAAGCTTAATTTGGTAAATACTTAATACAGAGCATTGTAACGGAGCCAAGTCTCTGTCATTTCAAAATAAAGAATCCCTGGTATATTTCGGGCTTGTTTAAAACTGTATTTGGGATTTTCTTCATTTTGGACTCTTGTAGCTTCTATGTCTGTGCCTGTCATAGTAAAGACTAAGAATTTTTTTAAACATTCTTTTAATCGATTTAAAAAAACTATCTGCTGATTAATCATTATCTGCCTTTATTCACCACCATAGTTATCAGTATCGGCAAAATCCACTATCAGTCGACCTCTACTTTAAATGACATATCTGGTGTTAAAAAATCGTCAGTCAATATTCAAAAGTATTCTTTTAGGCATTCGGTACAACTGAGCACAAAAACAACAAGAGAAACACACCTACTGTGCATTGAAGTAGGGCCACTTGTGTGTTAATGTGTATATGGAAATACATACCGGAAGACCAGGCAAAAAAATATTCACATAGAGCTGAGCTATCCTGAAAATGAAGAACACAGTTCTAAAGTTATATTCCACCTTCATCTGACTAGCAATAGCAAGAAGGAAATCATAGTTCAAGGCAATTGGCATGCACAGTATAAGCAAATCCATGGTCTGTTTTTCACCTGTCCCTGTTTTATTTTTTTTTTATTGTTAACAATTTTTATTGATTGTTAAAATCAATAGCTTCGGATTTAGACCAATTCACTCTGTATCCTGAGAATTTAGAAAAGGAATTAATAATTCTGTGGAGGCAATGCATAGATCTAATGGGGTCGGAACGAATAATAAAATATCATCTGCGTAAAGCAAAAGCTTATGCGCCATACCTCCCGCCACCACCCCTGGAAAATCATCCTCCTTTCTTATCGCGGTTGCTAATGGTTCCAGGGCAAGACAGAACAATAATGGGGAAGGAGGGCAACCCTGCCGGGTGCCCCTATCCAGAGTAAAATAATCTGAAATTAATCAATTTGTTTGAACCGCCGCTACCGGGTGTCTATAAAGTAATTTAATCCACCCAATAAAAGTATACCTGAACCCGTATATTTCCAAAATCTTAAAAAGATAATCCCATTCTACCATATCAAACGCCTTTTCGGCGTCAAGTGAGATGGCAGCGACCGGAGACTGATCATTTGCCACTGACCACATGATATTGATGAGACGCCTGATGTTATCAGAAGAGCTGCGGCCCTGAATAAACCCCACCTGATCTATATGTATAAGAGATGTCATAACATTTACTTAATCGGTTAGCCAAAATTTTTGACAATATTTTAACACGGTCCCTGTTTTATTAACACATTCTTTGTAGTACATTCTGTACCTGACAACCTCTGGCCTTTGCCCCATAACCAGTAACAATGATTCTGTATTGATAAGAAGGGCGCAGCATGGCAAACAAGCAAGTAGAAGAATTAGAATTCCTCTCTGTGTTATAACACCAACTTGATAGAAGTTATTCCCTCCAAAAGCCTGCAAGGAGAGAGCAACAGTCTAAGAGGCAGAAATCATATTTGTATTTGTTTGTGTGTGAAGGAACAGCCTATACCTGAGAAATGAGTGTGTCACAAGCAGCGGCCAAGCCGTGGCCGATACCAATACCCATAACATTGATGACCTGTTGGTGAAAACATAAGGTAGTTTTACTAGCTTACAATATCAATCTCAAAATAGGTCAAATATAAACTTCATATTTATTACTGAGAAAAATATATAGTTGTAGGTCACTCACAGCTGTGGCAAGAGTCACACCATCAAGCTCTACTCTCCCCAGGTGCCCACAGAACACAGTGCTTACAAAACTTATTAAATAATCCGAAAGACAGGACAAAAACTAGAAAACAATAAACAGAGATGTGGAAATTCGGTTTGTTTTCGTTGAAGTCGATCAAGTTACACACAGCACCTTTAGGGTTCGTTCACACTGAACACGTTATAGCGTCCGTCTGCGCTATTATTTAATTGTTTTTCTATGTACACACTTATGTGTCAACTTTAAAAATATTGTCAACTTTTATAAAGGCGTTGGGAGACACAGTTCTGTGATATTCATTGCGCCGCGTCTAGCTTTTTTGACGCAAGGATGCGTTCGGTCTGAACGGCCCCTAGGATGGTAAATTGTCAAATGTACTTTACAGAACAGACTGGTTAAAAAATAGTGATAAAATATTGGCAACATTGATCCGTTCATTGATTAAACCATACACTTTAAGGCCATCCAGATTCAAAAGCAAACCATAAAGTTTGCTTTATGCTTACCACAGGCAGAGCTAAAGAGCACAACTGTACAATTTCACTTTTGTAGTCCACAGGTAAAAAACTTCTCAAAAATCTCAAACATTCTTGACATCTGGAGGTAACAGCCGTATTTTCTTCTACGTTCATTCTGTCAATCTGTCAAAACCTAGTTTTGGATCACGTTCCTTTAAGAGCAATTTGTTACGTAAAGTAAAGTTACTGGGGGCGACAATCTTACAAAGATATCATCAGCAAAATTAGGTTAAAGAGTATATAACCATATGATACGGGCATAAAACAATGTACTCAAAACAGTCAACTTTTGTATCTTAAGAATTATGCCCGAGAATGCTCCAATGCGCTTTCTCTGCCTAGACTATCCTACGTAAGGGACCGTCTAAAAATTCCACCAACTACGCTAAAACATAGGCATGTCCAAGCATTCAATCAATTGACTTATGCCTATTACATAGGCCATTTAATAGGTTATACGTAAACAATAATAATAATAATAATAATAATAATAATAATAATAATAAATCTCACCTGTAAGTCAGTCATACCACTGGGAAATACATTTGGAATGTGGTGAAAAAACATTTTGGGGAATTTTAGTGATTTTTTTCCTAAAATAAATGAATCCTGTATCTATATAATTAAACATGTCGAAGAAATATGACATGTTGTAAGTCATACATCACACTAGGAACCTACTACAACCTTTGGAATGTGAAAATAACGTATAGAGCTGTTCAGCGTGTAGTCCACAAACCCAGAAGAGAATTCACCATGGGTTCCCTCTGGATTGTTCTATGGGTTTTTATAATAGGGGTTTTGAACTTATGTGTAAAATAAGGTCTGTGGTAAACATTACTTGACGATACGTGGAACATGTGTACAACATGAATTACAACCAGTCATACCCCAAACGTGAACTTTGAAGCCGTATTGAGTTCAAAACACACGGTGGCTTAAAATTTTTAAAAAATTGTCTGTAATCTATGTTGTAGAACAAAATGTCCATGTATCATCAAGAAAGGTTTAGCACAGACTTTATTTTACACATAAGTTCAAAAACCCCATTATAAAAACCCATAGGAAAATCCAGAGGGAACCCATGGCGAATTAGACTTCCGGGTTCGCCTACAAATTGATGTCACGGCTGAACAGCTCTATTGGTGAATTTCAGTGATTTTTTCTAAAATAATTGAATCCTGTATCTATATACGTAAATAGGCATGCTGGCTAAATTTCTTACCCATCACACTGGCAACCTATTACAACTTTTAGAATAGTAATTGCCACAATAATAACAGTGTTTATGTTAGAACGTGCAAGTCAACTGAATGAACCCTTCGATGCCACCGACGTTTTAGTTCAGTGGGTGGACATTTTAGACGGTTCCTTACGCCCCTATTATTTTACGAATATTGAACCTGAAACTTTACCCTGCTGCTCCTTCAAGAAAGCAGTTCAGATGAGAGTTCAGAAGTTCACTTCTTATCAGTGAACATAGCCTTAAGTTCACTGCTAAACATATAGTTCAGTGCGCAAGAAGTGTATTTCAGTCCTATTACTCTCACTGATGACTCAGCTGCTGTTCAGTTAAGGGAATCATTATCAGTCTGATAGCAGTATGAGACCACCAAAAGTGCTCACATACTGGCAGAAATATAGCACAGAAACCCATGAAATAGGTCCTTTCTGGTGTTTGTTGTCCCTGTGATTGTAAAGTATTAATAAATTCTATGACTTCTTCAGACAGATTAATTATTGGCACTATTAATGCCTGTTGTCACCAGTTGGTGGTGCTATTTGTCTTAAAATTGTATAAGGTTGAATACTTGGTCACTGCATGCAGTTGTATCTGATCAGCAGTTAGCAGTTCGTGCTTCAGAGGATAGTCACATCAAAGAGGTGCAAAAAATAGAATCTTAAAATTGTGAGTGATTTTTTATTTTATTTATTTTTTATTTTTTTGTAACTCAAGTGACTCAAGTATATCACATTCAACCAAAACTCTTAAAAAGATTCAGGAGGGACAGACATTCATGGACAGATTCAGAGACTAAACTTTTATTATTCAAGCAAAGGTACAAAAGGCCTGCTATGTTGTGAATATAGTCACAGCTGATGGACATTGTTAGGCATAATGCTAAGCGGAGTCTAGAGTGCCTCTGTTGCTTTATTTAAACGGTTACCACATAATAAAATATTAAGGACACAAATGTCTATTATAATGTTATGTTTGTCATTTAAATCATAAAATGCCAGCTTTACATTTGAAGACATATTCTGTGTTCACATTGTGTCAGAATTACTATAGCAACTTGACAATTCTACTCGGGGCTTTTCACGTCTTTGATCTCGGAAGTTATTTGTTTATATGGCAACACTCAATGCCAGAAGAGCTCTGTTGTTGATAACAGCATCATATTTATCACTATATTAATTAAATAATTCACTTCTACTGTATCCACCTTTTTCCTGGGGGTCTTACTGGGGAAACGAATGTGGGTAGGACTTCCGCCGGAAGACGTTCTGTAGCATTCCCTAGCTCTGGCTGCAGTCATTTTAGACCCTGTTTTTTTACAGCTGGTAATAAGACGTGTTTCGGATGATCCGATCGCAAATGCTCAGTGCTAAATGTAGTTGTAAACGGGGTGCAAAATGTTTTGTGATTGGATCACAAAAACACATACAGAGGTAGTCAAAAACCACATTGCATTTGAGGTTTAAAATGCGAAGCACTTCCTCTCACCAGTCAATCACCCGCCGAACAAAAGTTTAAACTTACGTGTGGATTTAGAAGGAAATAACCATCCCATCATGCAACTTGAAAAAGCGATTACATACCCAAGGATAAGAACATCACGGCTCTTCCTCAGCGTGTCTATCTGATTTGAACATGCAGGGTGACAAGTACAAGCACACACATCTGAAGCTGAACTAACACAGGTACTCCACTAAAACAACCAATAATTTTGCTCGAAATGTTGCGTTTGTGCTTAGATTAAATCTCAGCTGCATCTCGGAGAATCAGCGCGCTGGTTTTGTTTGCGCTTTCTTTGTCTTTATGACTTTTTTTTTGCAGTTTATTATCATTCAGTATCACACTGATATAGTGATTTATGTATGTCCTCATGAAATCATACACGCTCTCCTCAAAATCCCAACACCACAGCAGAAGAATGAATGGACAAACGCCACAACAACAGCTGTGTTAACTTGACAACGGAAGCAATTCCGCTAAGCATCACAGGACAAAGAAAAAAGGTGGATATATGTTCTTGCAAAATGTCTAAGAACAAGCAGAGCACTCCAGGTTACAAAGGAATAATAAAAAGGCATATCAAACAAAAATATGTATTCAGTATCTTTAACCGTTGAGACCGATGCCATATTGGTTCTTGCTACATGATGTCACAACTGTCAAGTCGGAGCTTTCATAGAATTCATAGAATCTTGGAATTATGGTAATTCTGACATGACGTAAATGCACCAATAGTCCCTGACAGTAAACAATTAACAGAATGTTGCACAAAATAATAAGTAGTTAAGTAAAGAGTTCATAGTTAAAGAACTTTTTTATTTATCATGAATAAAGCACCAATATTGGCCAATCAGAATCCAGCAATGAAGCTATCTGTTTATATATATATATATATGGTACACTATATTAAAGTTATACTTCTTTCCATCACTAATGACAAAATCTTTACAATTATTTGGCCTCTTGTCAAAAACATCATTTTCCAGAAAAGAAAAAAGTTTACCATATTCACTTGGCTCAACAGAAGGTCTCAGACTAAAATACTGTAAGTCGCAATCCAAGCAAAATCGGATTTCTTGCTTACTGTTCTTTTGGGCTCTTATATGTTTACCGCCAAATTGGAGGCTGAGCTATACATGCTCATGGTTCAAATGGATAATGAGTGGGTATTAGAGATGCAGAAAAGCAAAAAGGGCACTGTAATTATATCTGTTCCTTCCCTCAAAAATCTAAGATCATAGTGATCACAGTGTCACTGCACACCCAACCGCTTGTTAGCCATCTCACGATTTAATTTCTTAAATAGAAAGAAAGCCATTCTGTGGTGGAAGGAAAGTTTTGTTTTGTTTTTTTGTTTTTGTTTTTTTGAGAGTCTATTTCTGTAATTCAATTTTATTACTTTGTTTCATGCCAAATATTTTAAGATTTGGCTGTGTATTCTGTGTGTAATTTTAAGTGTAATTTGTTTGGCACAGTTCCATCTTTCTACATGCTGGGGCCCATTTGGCCTTATGAATGCAGACGATCTAAACTTGACCAAAATTGCAACATTTCTCTGTAGTTATTGCCACATTTGCGAGAAATTGTCATGAGGTTTCAACCTGCTCATACCTCAGCAGTTGAGGATTATTATGTACTATGAGGTTGCAATGTGGCCAATTGACTAGAGGCTATAAACACATGGTTGTAAAGCCTGTTCTTTTGTCTCCACAAGACCATGAGCTATCATTAATCCA
This sequence comes from Myxocyprinus asiaticus, assembly GCF_019703515.2. NCBI lineage: Eukaryota > Metazoa > Chordata > Actinopteri > Cypriniformes > Catostomidae > Myxocyprinus > Myxocyprinus asiaticus. Next base: position 27,520,949 of record NC_059374.1, on the reverse strand, counting down.
GTGCTTCTAACCTCTGCAGGTTTATGAAATCATCAGGTGGGATTGCAATGATGCAGAGCTGTCTCTCCTTCGGATTTAGCTTGACCTTAGAGTGCGCAATCAAACACTAATGGTGTATTCCCAAAAAATCTCTAATTAAAGCGATAGTTTACCCAAAAACTATTGAGTAAATTATTATATTATAATTTACTCACACTTATGTTGTTCCAAACCCCCATGACTTACTGTGTTTCGTAGAACAATATAGGAGAAGTTTAGCAGAATGTGTGAGCTGTTCTATTCCATACAATTGAAGTGGATGGGGATCAGGGGCTATCAAGCTCAAAAATGACAAAAAATCACAGTAAAAGCATCAGAAAAGTTGTCTATATGACTTTTGCTCCAGATCCTTTGTTTTCTGAAGCCATACAAAAGCTTTTTGTGAGGAACAGAATTAAATTGAAGTTGTTATTCACTGAAAATCTTGATTAACATCTATGGTCACCATTCAATTTTATTGTATGGAAAAGGGCATACTAGTTTAAATAGCTAATTATTTTGTGTTCCACAGAAAAGGAAAGTCATTCAGGTTTCCAAAGACAAGAGTGTGATTAAATGATGGCATAGTTTTTGGGCGAACCATTCCTCTATCAGAGTTATAGACAGCCTAACACTGATTTTTAATGTCCTCACTGAGAGTTTACTGATTTCACTGCTGTTACGGCTGAGGGAATCCTTTTTGTGTCAAAAGCCACTGCTTTCTGTTGACATTAATAGTAAGCATGCCCATTTTTCCCTGTTTGAGACCACAGCTATCCTTCCCACACTCACTCCTCAAAGAATTGAGGCGGAGGAAACAGAGAAAGCATATATATTTCATGAATTGCCGATTTCAGAGTTTTGTTTCTTATTGTATTGTACTGAAAGAAAGAAGTCATGAAAGAAGACTTGCTTTTTTGTGCTTAAGGCAAGTTGAAACATTAAGGACTTGACTTTGGATTGGGTACGGTATAATTTTTGAGAAAAAAAATAGCTTTGTTTTATATTACAGACTGCAACTCCCATTTTTAATAGCAAAAAGCATTTCTGGCTCTGAAAGCCTTTGTTTCATTGAGCTATGTTTGTAGGACACAGTGTGCTGTCTACATTACTGATGTCCCCGGCCAGTTCAGTGCCATGTTATAACCCCAAAATAGAACTTGCTTCACATTTAATATGTACTGGCAGGATCACTTTGAACTTAATGAAGCTTCATGAATTTAATGATTGTTGTTCTTTCAGCCTCCTTTGGCATACAAATTTAGGTTACATAATATTCACATTTATAGTTATTTCTAAAACAACTGGGGTTAGTTTTAAATAACATCTTATGAGACATGTGGCAGAATCTACCTGAAATGCAAGATAATTATTATGAGATGTACACTACCAGTCAAAAGTTTTGAAACACTTCACTGAAATGTTTTTCATGATCTTAAAAATTTTTTGAGCTGAAGGCGTATGCTTAAATATTTGAAATTAGTTTTGTAGACAAAAATATAATTGTGCCACCATATTAATTTATTTCATTACAAAACAAAAAGTTTTTGAAATTGATGACTTGGACCAAATAATAAAGAAAAGCAGCCAATAAGTGTCCAACATAGATGGGAACTCCTTCAATACTGTTTAAAAAGCACATCCCAGGGTGATACCTCAAGAAGTTTGTTGAGAAAATGTCAAGAGTACATGTCTGCAAATTCTAGGCAAAGGGTGACTACTTTGAAGATGCTAAAATATAACACAGTTTTGTTTAGTCACAACATAATCCCCATAGTTCCATTTATGTTATTCCATAGTTTTGATGACTTTACTATTATTCTAAAATGTGAAAAAAAAAAGAAGAAAAAAAAAAAGAAAGAAAAAAAAATGATAATAAAGAATGAGTGTTTCAAAACTTTTGACCGGTAGTGTATATAATTGAGATGTATGAGATATATGAGATGTATATAATTAAATAATAACATTACATTATATACAATAGACAGAAAACTGTTATACATTTACATACTATATAATTACAACAACTATAGTAATTACTTGGTACTAACCCTGAACCTAACCCTATCCCTAACCTTAACCCATATTATGTACATGTAATTACTAATACTACTCAGTAATTTCCTGGGTAAGTACACTGTAAGAATACTAAAAGTGCACATACTTTAAAATAAAGTGCAACCAAAGTTATGATCTCAATCATGATGAAAACTAGGATTTTTATATTTATAAAGTTTTATTCAATTAAATCCCCCTTTCCTTTTGCACAACAAAACAGCAGTGTGAGGGAACATTCATCTTTAATTCCCTATGCAGTAAGTGCATGGCTGCCATAAACAAATGTAAAAATATTAATATGTCCCCAAAATTTAAAAGTAAAAAAAAAAAAAAGAAAATAATTCTTTACAAATAAATTCAGTCTACCGGTTCACTCAAACTGAACAATTCAGCAACAGTATGCAATCAAACACAATGGGATACAGTGTATAGATTAATCACACCTCACACTGGAATGTACATTTATAAGGTGTATTCTGAAACACTGTCCCTGCACACACACTGAGGTCACACTCATTTAAAAATGTGCATAGTTTTTAACTTAAAAAATGTCAAGTACTTTAGATGGTATTGGTACAGTAGGTACTGATTGTATTAAAGTGGATTTATATGTATATAAATATACAGTATATGAAAAAATTGACCACAGGAAATTTAAAAAGCATTAATTTATATGATTTACAGTATTAAAGTTAAATATGTGTATATTCTCATTTAAATTACAGCTACATAAATAATAAAAGCAAGGGTCTGACTGCCCAACACCTATGGAACAAAGCTCTTGAGAAATTCACTGCAAAATACAGGTCAGTTGATGTGATGTCACCTGTAAACTGTTAATCCCAACTACACCCAAGGCAAGGGACATGCTTAACTTTTTTAAATTGTACTTTTCCAGTGTAGTCATCAGTGACACAGAACATGATTTAATATAATGTACAGGATCACAACCATGAGGTATTTGCTTCATTGAAAGTCGGAAATTGCCTGATCTGTCTTCCTGTTTCACATGGTTGGCAAAATTCAGAATTTAAGACTTTTTTTTAAGAATTTAAGACTAATTTATAGACTTGCTTTAAATTCATGAGCTGGAATGTGAATTGAAATGGCCACACCCCAATTCAAATTCAAAATCCAATTACAATGATACATCCTGTTTGCTACTTCGATCACATTCATTTCAAATTCAGGAATTTAACTGGAATTTAAAAGGCACTCTCAATTCAAGTCTAAATAGGGCACAGCATTGCAAATTAAATACCCTGAGAAGTGAGGAACTTGTGGTCAGTTTTGCTTTGACTTCTCAGTTCAGTTTATCTCTTAGAAGTTCAAAGGGATTGAGGTTTGGGGACTGGTCATTAGAATGAACCTCAACAACTTAGGGTTTTTTTATGGGTTATTATTTAGCTGAAGAAGGGACTAGTTTTGATCCTGTCAGATTAGCATACCATTTTATATGAAAGCACTAGTTGAACTTGCCGTGACTTGGTCAAAAGCAAACCAACCCCAAACCATGACACTGCTGTTTTCTTGATAGTGGAGCACACACATGCAAAATGTATGCAATAATCATTTCTGTCTTACAAATATTATGCGGCTGATGCAGTTATCAGAATTTAAACTCATTTGGTCAAGATGAAAAATTCCACTGCTTAGCTCTTTTACTATGAATGACTAAATCCTTTTTATAAACAGGTATAGCCTACTCATATTGTGACTTTACCATGTACATGTTTGTATATTTTAGCTGTTCCGAAATTCAGGCAAAAGGTGTGCAACATAATTTGGCAAAACTTGCAAGATTTCAGTCTTTGCAGCTTGGCTTGACAGCTTGATTTGTGAGGATGATGGGAAGAAAGAACAGCTTGTTAGTTTCCATATGGCCTTGTACTGTCCTTTATATTACTGTTTGGTTGGCCCATGCAGGAAAGGAGTCTAAACTGAACATTGCCTTGCCCCAGGTGTTGATGGCTAGAGTGATGCAGAGAATCCCTATGACATTCATCATCATGCCTGTTTTTGCCTGGGGAAAAAAGGTGAAATGTCACGGAGTGAGTTCATTGGTCTTCAGAGAAGCTGAGAAGGAAATTCTGTTAGAAGTGTTAAATTTGAACATTATGATTACTGTATATATACTGTAGGACAATGGTGTTTAGAACTTTCAACTGGTCCATAGCTACAGTATGCTATTCCACTGACCTAATTATACAGGAGAAATCTATAAAACTATTGCCTGGCAGGTGGTAATAACCAGTTTTATTGCATGCTGTGCTATTACTGACAGTACATTTTCAATATAAATAATGTAAGCTGAAATTTTGGCCACCCATTCTGAGCCAACCAGTCAAATCAAAGAATCTCTCAACTGCAAGAGGTCCACATGCCACATTTTGGAACTCACCATATCTGAAACCTTGAGGTAGCCATAGGAGAAGACAATAGCATTTGGAGGAGTTGCCACAGGTAACATGAACGCAAAGGAAGCGCTAAGTGTGCACGGAACCATGACATACAGAGGGTTCATTCCAATGGACTGAGACTGCAAATCACAAATAGAAATGTTTGACATACAATACATGTAATGCAGAAAAAAGATGCAGATTTTACTGTAGACAGCGCTGAGTCATGTGTGTGCTCAAGTGTCTGTAATTAAGCAGTAATTTTAAAAGATTGTAACACCCTGTGACTCATGTCTGTAAGGAAGCAATCATATTACAGAAGCATTGCACAGCTGGTGAGCAAACCATATCTTTGTGAGTAATGCATCCCATTTAAAGACTTTGAGCAGCTGCCTCTTTTTGAGATAATGAAGAAGAGTGTATAGATGTATTTTTGTGTAATAGTTATCACATTTAATCATGAAGTCCAACCCAGACTGATTCAAATGTTCCTGTTGCATTGAAGGGACTTTCAAAATTTTAATTCCAGAGGTGTACAACTGGCACATTGTAAGAAAGCTGAATGGGATACTTGAAAGAACTTGAGTGATTTGAGGGCAAATGTTAAAAAGTGGCCCTCAAATGCATAACACACCACTGAAGTGGCCAGACCACATCCAAAAATGCATTGATTTTGCTATGTTTTGCTACGCTTCTCATCCACACTGGAATGGCGTTTTCCTCCAGCAAAAACTGAGACTTTAAAAAAACTCTAGAACCACATACTTTGGAAAATTAAGGTTGTAGGAACCTTAAAATACAGTTTTCAAAGATAGACTAAATTATTTTTGTATTTTTGTATTTTTCATTTCGGTTCATTCTGAGCAGAAACTGTATTTTTTCCGTTCCGGTTCCAGCATTACGCTGCCTCCTTTCCAATTAGTAACCGGTTAGAACGAAATTAAAGAACAGTTAATAACGTCCTTTTTTAAAAAGTACTCTGTGCTAAGGGTGGGTAATGTACCAGCTGCAGTGTTACCAGATCTCTCAAGAAAAAAAAGGGACCTGGTCTGGAAAAACAATCACAAAATAAGGGGCTTGCCTCAACCCAAATAACTGATAATGAGCAATTAAAATGTTTCCCCCATGTGGGGTAAATATCAGCATAGAAATCATAACAAGCAAAGTACACAGTAGCCTATTTAAAATAAAATCTTTTAAATAAATGTATTCTCAATATTAAATATATCCCCAAATATATAAATAAAAAAGAATACATCTGGCCATCTAAAATCAATTAATAGCCTAAATCTCCTGTATGCATGCACAGGAGCGTTTGGACGTGTTTGAACTAAACAGCATCTTATGCAGGGTGAATATTTTATTTTAAACATGTAATAATTTTATTTAATTTAATAATTATTTATTTTATTTTAATTACAGGTCTGCTTCTTGGTTAGAACCTGCCAGCATCAAATCTGTATCAGTTCATCATATATAACAATAATTCAGTGAAGATTTGGAAACAACTGAAAAATGTAAATTTTACCTCAATATTTTCCTTGTATCTGGATTAAACATGCATGTATACATATTAATTATATATAGTTGTCTAAAAGGTCTGTGCTTGTCATGTTCAACTAAAAATAGAAAAGCCTCAATTTTTGGCCAACAGGAAGTGGTGTAAGTCTGAACATTTACTATAATAAACCATTTAGAACTAAATAAACCGGTTATTAACTGGTTACCAACATTTAAAAATAAAGTTTTCACTCCGGAACAATTGAAAGGGACTTCCCGTTTTCGGTTACGTTCTGCAAAAATGTATTGTTCCTTTTCGGTTTTCGTTCCTTGGAACGTTTTCAATCCCTGTTTTCAAATGAAAACGGATTAGTGTGGACGGGGCCTAAGAATCAGAATAAGTTCTGAAGGTTTTCAATTTTATATCCAGTACAAATGATTTTACATTTAAGTCTCACCATAGAAGCAAGAACTGGGAGGAAGAGGGTTGCTGTGGCCACATTACTTGTGCATTCAGTGAAAACGGCAATCAAGAGGCACAAGATGATGACGATGGCCCAGGGAGGGATACTATATAGGGGAGTCAACTGGTTTCCCATCCATCTGGATAGTCCTGACTCCTATGGAAAAAACAAAAACAAAGTCAGATGCAGGTCAAGTGGACTAAACAAAGAAAATCATAAAACGTTTTAAATAATTTTCTTCCCCATGATAATTGTCAACATGTAAGTGTCAACGTATTCGCTTTAGCAAATTAGCAGGTTTTTAGACGAGTATAGCGTGAAACATTCAGGACATATATACAGGATAAAGGACAACTCTTACCTCGCTACCTTTAGCCAAAGCAAATCCTCCACCCAGGAGTAAAACTATATTCCAGGGGAGTTTCTTCTGAGCTACCTTCCAGGTGAGCAGGGCTGGACTGAGGGCAGGAGAGAGCTGAGGCTCTGTGAATGAATACATACAGTACAGTACAGTAAGTCAAAGTATAGACATTAATTAGAACTCTCTGACGTTGACCATGTAGCATTGATAGGCTTCAGGTTTTTGGGTACAAACTTTTGTGTGTAAGATTGTTCTCACCTGTTTCAGAAGCAGTTGGTGACCAGAAGCGAAACTGCGGAGGTTTTGATGGCAGAATGAAAAGCAACACAGCAATGAAGATGGCAACTGTAGCATCTGTCACATATCTGAATGGAAAAATTTAACACATTCAAGGAATGTTATTTGCACAATAATGTTCAGTTATAATCTAGATTTGTTCTGTGATAAGTGGTTTTATTAATGATTTATCTGGTTGTCATATATGGTTAGTGACTTGTAAAATGATAGATAATTAGTGTAATGAATACTCTGTATCTGTGTTAAAAATGTGTGTTGCCCAGCCTGCCACAAATCCAGGATCCCGTGTGAACCACAACACCACAAGCAAAATAAAGAGAGCCAGAACACTGAGTTCTCCAAATGACATGGGCCCTAGCAGAAGATGCTGCTCCCGGATCACATTATAGGCAGCAATTTCCTTCTCTGACTTGATCGCCCCACAGCCCCATGTCTTCCTAATGCTAGAGAAATGAGAAAACGGTACATGAAAGGAGTGAAAAGGGCAAACATCAAATGTATCTATTAAAAATAAAGAAAAATATTTCATCAGACTCATACTTGAATCCCATGAAAACAAACTGAAGCCAGAGCCAAGCTATAGTCAGCATGATGATCATGTTTGGAAAGGCAAAGCCAAACCATGAGGCAAAGTTAATCACATCATCATTCTCAGGAAATAACCTGTGGGAAAGATGAAGCAAGGGGTCTAGTTATTTACATACATATTTAGGTCATGAAACAAAAGTGGTGTAAATAGTATTACAATACTGTATTATTTTTTTCTCCTACTGATTCATTTGACCCTTGAGTACGAGGTTGGGGCCAGTGCCTGTGAGTGTTGCCGTTCCCCCAATGCTGGCAGCATAACACACACACAGAGTCATGCCTTTAGACATAAGCCTCTTTTCTACAGACTCTTGTTGCTTAGCAGCCTCTGGAGAAACATCCAGCATTCGCACCACCACTAAGAAAATAGGAATATAATAAAAGTGTCTCAGTCATAATACATATAGTTCATCTGCTATAGTCATCATTAAGATTGATTCTTTTGCCACTGGGAAACCGTTGTTGGATACCAAGGAGTCTTGGCTACAAAAACGCCTCAGTAGCGGGGCATGTTGTCACACTATATGGGGTAAGGGGAACCTGTAAATAGCCTATTAAAGGACTTTTAAGCAAAATATAAATGGTACAACAATTATTAAACAAAACAACTCATGATAAGCAGCAAAAATGGAAAATGTTCAAAAATACCAAAGCAGTGTTTTGGCCAACAGAAATTGTAATTAACACGTTTGTAAAATTACAACATATAAAACACATGTAACAACTTGCCCCAGTAAATATGTGACAACCTGCCCCAGTCTGACATTTATGATAAATACCCTTCTCCTAAGAACAGAATTCAACCTTTCAGCTAAAATATTCATTATATCATTGACCCTTGCCTGATGTATGCCATATGTGTGTGTGTGTGTACGTGTTGACCTGTTTACCCAAGAGCTATTTAAAAAAAGATAACAATATTTGAATTTTAGTTTTGAGAAAACAATTCTAAAGGATTACTCTAATTTAAAGGTGCACCTAGTAATATTTTTGTTTATATCATCTTAAACTTTTTTTACTTTATTCAATTTAGATTTACAGGGACAGTGAGTGCACATCAATAAACATTTCTGTAAATGTGCCAGTTTAGCTATTACAGCTAATTTAAACATTTTATTAGTAAAAAAAAAAAAAAAAAAAAAAGCTGTTATAGCTAAATTGCAGTGTAAGACTTACACTGACACTTAGTGGCATGCAACATCATTCAAACGCAATTGTTTTCAGACACTGATGCAATTGTAGAAATTCAGTATTTGCAGTCAGCCATGATTAATGTAATCCATGAGTGAAAGTGTCCAATAGCAGGGGAGTTACTGAGATTAAGCCAGTACTATTCAGCTGGTCATGTAATCCTAACATGGCAGCCCCCATGAGGGGACCCTCTCCATGTAGAATAAAACAGCTTTTATAAGGTTACTGATATGTCTAGAGTCTTCATCTCATGTGAGCGCTCATGATTTTATTCATATGTTCCCAAATTCTTATTCATTTCTTTAGAAGTAAAAATTATTTAATTAAAAATGACTAAATGCACCTTTAAAACAGTTTTAAACTTGGTGTTTGAAGCTATCATACAAAACCACTAATAAGCATTCAAGTAATTAAACCTTTTGACTTAAACCCTTATAGTTACTGAGATATAGACCTTGGCTAATTAGACACTGGTCTCCCCAGCTACTAAATATATCATAGTCATTACATGCACCTTAAACTCATTCTTTCCCCTCACCTTCTTTGTCTCTGTGTTTTACTTGCTGTTTGTACTCTGTGTCCTGAGGTCGCTCCTCACCACAGGTCATCTGAGGCAGTTCTGTCTCCTGTTTGTTCAGCTGCTCAAGCACAGCCTGCACTATAGGGACCATCATGGCTGTGGTGGCCGTGTTACTGATCCACATAGATAGGAAAGCCGTCACCACCATAAAGCCCAGCATCAAACTGTATTAATACACATAAAGAGGCAATAAAAAATGAATGTGGATGAGAAACTGTGTTGATAGCTTCTACCTCCTTGATACACTGCAAAAAAATTCTAAATCAGTATTTCCCTATTTGTCACTCAATCGACGTTGTGTCGATGTAGTGACACTAGGGGTCACTCTTGGGAGCCCCAAACACCTCTGCTTTTTTGAAAAAAGGCCAATGAGAATTGGTGAGTGGAATTTGCATGCCACTCCCCCGGACATATGGGTTTAAAAGGAGCTGGTATGCAACCACTCATTCAGATTTTCTCTTCGGAGCCGAGTGGTTGTATTCAGTGCACTGAATTCAATTCCCTCCAAAAACGCACCTCAAAACTGCTGGATTTACGGCACATTTCAGCAGCTTCTCCCCCTCTGCACCCGTGGAGTTACCCGCTTCGGCAGAGCGAAAATAAGAGAGTATATTCTAAAAGAGTATATTTTCATTCACAAAAAGAGCGGCACACACGGAACGTCTTTTTAAAGATGCCTTTCCGTTTGTGTGTTATTCCTGGTTGCGGTCGTTATCTCTCCGCTTCTGACGACCACGATCGCTATCCTTATTGCGAGAACATGACCATGGCAACGTTGCGGTCGTGGCATAAGAAAGCAAGCCACCCCAGCGGCTCCCCGCACAGGTCCTTCTACCTATGGGTTTGAGGCCGCGTCGGTTAGCACTGGGGGCGATTTAGGGACATCAATGGGACCACCTCCGCCGGGTATCCCCCCACGGACCTCCCATTTCCCAGCACGCTCGCTTGCCCTGATCGGGTTCTCGCACAAGAACACCGGCTCGTCTCAGCGCGAGTTCAACTTCTCGTTCAGAGCTCTGGAAGAGGATGAGTTACAGTATCGAGTGCAGCATCAGAGAGCGGGCTTGTCCAGTCTGACGCAGAGGCTTTGGCTGGGCTTCCTCCTTTGGGAACGGTCACCCAGTCTCAGGCCGACGTGGAAATGACAGACATGCTTTCCTGGGCGGCCGCGAGCATTGGGCTAGAGTGGAACCCTCCACTCTCCCCTGAACCCTCGCGGCTCGACGATTGGTTCCTAGGCTCAAGGCGCCGCCCATGGCCATGCCCTGCCCCGGTCCCTTTCTTTCCGGAAGTGCATGAGGAGCTGACAAGATCGTGGGAGGCACCTTTTACTGCCCGGTCCCAGTCTTTCAGCTCCCCTGCTCTCACTACCTTCGATGGTGGAGCGGCCAGAGGGTATTCGGTGATCCCCCAGGTGGATAAGGCGCTCGTGGTGCACTTGTGTCCACAGAGCACCGCCACCTGGCGCGGGAGCCCAAAACTCCCGTCCAGGGCCTGTAGGTTTACATCATCCCTGACGACTGTGGCCTGCGGTGCCGCTGGACAAGCCGCCTCCGCCCTGCACGTCATGGCTCTCCTGCAAGTACACCAAGCCAAGGAGCTAAAAGAACTGCACGAGGGTAGTTCTGATCTGGGATTGATGCAGGAACTGCGCTCGGCAACCGACCTCGCTCTCCGGGCGACGATGGTCACGCCGTGGTCTCTTGGGCAGGCGATGTCTACCCTGGTGGTCCAGGAGCGCCACCATTGGCTCAACTTGGTCGAGATGGGAGAAACGGACAAGGCACAGTTCCTTGATGCTCCCATTTCCCAGGTTGGCCTGTTTGGCGATGCCGTCGAGGACTTTGCCCAGCAGTTCTCGGCGGTGAAGAAGCAGACAGAGGCCTTACAACATATCCTGCTCTGGCGCGACTTAAGACCCCACACCCTGTCTGCTCATTACCAAGGGCATCCTCCTGCAGCAACAACACCAGCTCCGCCGCAGCCCGCCCCCGTGGCCCAGCTCTGGCGTGGAGCCCTCCGTAGGAAGCAGACGCCACCCGTCTCGCGGCCGGCCTCTAAGAACCCGAGGAAGACTTCAAAGCGCCCCCGAGACGGGCGACCCAGTGGCGAGGAGACCCACTTCTCTGGGGCTGGTTGACAGACCACTCCATCCCCCGGTGGAGGGCCGGGAGGAGAATCTTTTGCCGCCGCATGCCCAGGAGGCTGCAGCACCCAAAAGTCTGACAAAAGAATGATTCCCTCGTCTCCTGGGTCACATGTCCAGTGCGCATGGCTGTCATCATGACCACCATCCCATTTTGGCAGGTATGGAGCTCCAGCGGTGGACCCCCTGCCCCTGTGCGCCCAGCTGTGGCACAAAAACACCCACACGGGACTGGTTCCAATGGACTACGGGGATGAGATTCCTCCTCCCCCCTCCTTGGCCAATCTTATGGTGGGCGGCAGAAGCCAGGTAAGTGCTTAGAAGTCCCTGGACTCAGCACGGCCACGGGGCTTGAGTCCCCTCGACGTGGAACCTCGAGCTCCGCCCCGCCACGAGGCCCCACCCTCCGGTACATCCGACGTGATCATTGCCTTGGTCCCTCTTGCCCGGAGTTTGGGCGCATGGCTCGCTCTTTCCAACCCGTCGCGATGGCTGACCCGGACTGTCCAACTTGGCTACGCGATTCAGTTCGCCAGGTGCCCGCCCTGGTTCAGCGGCATCCACTTCACCTCGGTGAAGGTCGAGAACACCGCTACCTTGTGTGCGGAGATCGCTACCCTTCTGCACAAGGGCACGACAGAGCCTGTCCCTCCAGCCGAGATGAAGAAAGGGTTCTACAGCCCTTACTTCATCGTACTGAAGCAAGGTGGTGGGTTGCGACCAATCCTGGACCTGTGAGTACTGAACCGGGCTTTGCACAGACTCCCGTCCAAGATGCTGACGCAAAAACGCACTCTAATGAGCGTCCAGCATCAAGATTGGTTCACGACGGTAGACCTGAAGGACGCATACTTCCACGTCTTGGTCTTACCTCGACACAGACCCTTCCTGCGGTTTGCCTTCGAAGGCCAGGTGTACCAGTACAAGGTCCTCCCCTTCGGCCTGTCCTTGTCCCCTCGCATCTTCACGAAGGTCGCAGAGGCAGCCCTTGCCCCGCTAAGGGAAGTTGGTATCCGCATCCTCAACTATCTTGATGACTGGCTAACCCTAGCTCACTCTCAAGAGTTGCTGTGCGCACACAGGGACCTCGTGTTCCAGCATGTCAGCCGACTTGGGCTTCGGGTCAACTGTGAAAAGAGCAAGCTCTCCCTGGTTCAGAGCATCTCTTTTCTTGGTTTGGTGCTGAACCATCTGAAGGCATTCAGACGGAGGACAGCGGTTCCACTGAAACTTTTTCAGAGGCTCCTGGGGCATATGGCATCCTCAGCAGCAGCCACACCACTCCGGTTGATGCATATGAGACCGCTTCAGCACTGACTTCAGACTCGAGTCCCGAGATGGGCATGGCACAGCGGGACACATCACGTGGCCATCACGCCGATATGTCACCGCCTCTTCAGTCCTTGGACCAACCTTGCATTTCTACGGACAGGGGTTCCCCTAGAGCAGGTCTCCAGGTGCATCGTGGTTACAGCAGATGCCTCCAAGATGGGCTGGGGTGCCGTATGCAACGGACACACAGCCGCCGGCTCCTGGACTGGCCTGCGGCTGCAATGGCACATCAACTGCCAAGAGTTGTTGGCAGTACTGCTTGCCCTGTGGAGGTTCCGGCTGTTGATCCAGGGCAAGCACGTGTTGGTCCAGACGGACAACACCGCGACGGTAGCGTACATCAACCATCAAGGCGGTCTATGCTCCCGTTGCATGTGACAACTCGCCCGCCGTCTCCTCCTCTGGAGTCAGCAGCGCCTCAAGTCGCTATGAGCCACTCACATCCTGGGCGACCTCAACACCACAGCGGTCACATCAGGTTACCCTCAAGGGAGAGTGGAGACTCCACCCTCAGGTGGTCAGCTGATTTGGAGTCGATTCGGTCGAGCACAGGTAGGCCTGTTTGCTTCCCGGGAATCCTCCCACTGCCCGCTTTGGTACGCCCTGACCGAGGCACCCCTCGGTATAGATGCACTGGCACACAGCTGGCCCCCTGGACTACGCAAATATGCGTTTCCCCCAGTAAGCCTACTTGCACAGACCCTGTGCAAGGTCAAGGAGGACGAGGAGCAGGTCATCCTAGTAGCAACCTACTGGCCCACCCAGACGTGGTTCTCGGATCTCACGCTCCTCGCGACAGCTCCCCCTTGGCGAATTCCCCTGAGGAAGGACCTTCTTTCTCAGGGACGGGGCATCATCTGGCACCCGCGACCAGACCTCTGGAATCTCTCTAGTAGCTAGGGCGCACTCTACAAGGCGTCTGTATGCCTTGAAGTGGCGTCTGTTCGCTAAGTGGTGTTCTTCCCAATGCGAAGACCCCCAGAGATGTGCAGTCGGATCAGTGCTTTCCTTCCTGCAGGAGAGGCTAGAGGGGCGGCTGTCCCCCTCCACCCTGAAGGTGTATGTAGCCGCTATTTCCGCTCATCATGATGCAGTAGATGGTAAGTACTTGGGGAAGCATTATTTGATCATCAGGTTCCTGAGAGGTGCTAGGAGGTTGAATCCCTCCAGACCATGCCTCGTCCCCTCGTGGGGCCTCTCTGTAGTCCTTCGGGGTCTACAGGGCCCTTTGAGCCCTTGGAGTCAGCTGAGCTTAAGGCACTCTCTTTGAAGGTTGTCCTCCTGACTGCGCTCACTTCCATCAAAAGGGTAGGGGACCTGCAGGCATTCTCTGTCAGCGAATCGTGCCTGGAATTTGGTCCGGGTTACTCTCACGTGATCCTGAGACCCTGACCGGGCTATGTGCCCAAGGTTCCCACGACCCATTTTAGGGATCAGGTGGTGAACCTGCAAGCGCTGCCCCAGGAGGAGGCAGACCCAGCCTTGGCATTGCTGTGTCCAGTGCGAGCTTTACGCATCTATTTGGATCACGCGCAGAGCTTTAGAAGCTCCGAGCAGCTCTTTGTCTGCTTTGGTGGACAGCGGAAAGGAAGCGCTGTCTCCAAACAGAGGATCGCCCACTGGGTCATCGACGCCATCGCAATGGCATATCAGGCTCAGGAAGTGCCACCCCCTGTGGGGTTACGAGCCCACTCTACCAGGAGTGTGGCGACCTCCTGGGCCCTGGCCAGTGGCACCTCTTTGGCAGACATCTGCAGAGCAGCGGGCTAGGCAGCACCCAACACCTATGTGAGGTTCTACAATCTCCGGGTTGAGCCGGTCTCGTCCCGTGTATTGGCAGACACGAGCAGGTAAGTTCCAGGACAGCTGGCTGGGAGTACCGCTTCCGCATAGCACCTTTCCCCTCCCTTGAGGTGAAGATGTGCGCTCTTGACTCCCAGTTGTGTTCACAGACTGTGATCCCTGGATGACTTTCCTCCTTAGCCCTCTGGCAGTTGAGTTTGCGGAGAAACTCGCTGCCAGCCCAGTACGTGCGCTAATGAGACCCTGTACTGAGGTAGGTGCTCCACATGTGCTGGTTCCCCAAAGGCGACCCCACGTGATATCTTCTGCAAAATCATTTCCCTGTCGGTAAACTGCGTCTTCCTTGGGCAGAGGCCCCTCTGCCCCCGGTCGCCATGCTCTGTAGAAACTCCTCCCCCTTCGGGTAGGACCTACCATGGGACCTCTCCACATGACATACGTCCGACAAGACTCGGTAAGACCATGTGACGTATTCCACTCAAAATACCCCCCCTCTTCTTGGGCGGGGTGTGGTCTCCGTGGTGTCATCTCCTTGGGAGGGACACCCCCCGACGTAGACACTTATGGCTCCCAGTCGGTTAACAAATTCCACTCTTTTTGGGGAGAAAAGAGAGGAAAATAGGCCTCGGCTGGGCTAGACTGTCCCTATCGTTGGGCAGTCGACTTGTTCCTGAAGGACTGTTCGACACTCATAAGAGCGTTGGGGGAGGTTATGTGACGACATGGTGTGCTGGCTATGAGGCACACAGTGGTCTGCCCGTCACACACCGCCAGTTCACTAAACACAGTTCAGATAGTTGTGGCGTTTTGTATAGGGACCCATAGTGTCACTACATCGACACAATGTCGAGTGAGTGACAGATAGGGAATGTCATGGTTACTTTTGTAACCTCCATTCCCTGATGGAGGGAACGAAATGTTGTGTCCCTCTTGCCACAATGCTGAACTACCCGCTGAAATGGCCGGGACCTGGTCTCGGCTCCTCAGCACAAAACCTGAATGAGTGATTGCATACCAGCTCCTTTTATACCCGTATGTCCAGGGGAGTGGCATGCAAATTCCACTCGCCAATTCTCATTGGCCTTTTTTCAAAAAAGCAGAGGTGTTTGGAGCTCCCAAGAGTGACCCCTAGTGTCACTACATCGACACAACATCTCGTTCCCTCCATCAGGGAACGGAGGTTACGAAAGTAACCATGACGTTTTGTCTTGTTTTCCGGTAAGAATATATAAACATTGTCCTTAAAGCAAAATAGATTAGCTTGAAAAATAATATTGCATATTGTTTTCAGACCTGTTTGGGAATTGTTTTTCAAGCATAAATCTAACAAAGTTTTGTGAGGTTTATGCTTGAAACAAGGAAAAACAATTTGCCAATAGGGTAAGAAAAATAAACTTAATGCAACACTGTAAATTTCAATTAGTTGACCTTAAATCAATTACCTTAAAAAATTTGAGTACAGTTAATGTACTTAATTGGTTCAAGTAACGTGAACTTAAATATTAAGTGACAAGCAGACTTATCTCATCTGAGAGTCAAGCTTCGTTGTTTCAATTTAATTATTTAAATGGAGATATAGGAGGTGTTATACAACATTAAATAAATTATGAATGGACACTATGTCAGTCCTAAACCACTTTGAATTCTATTCACTACTTCTTAGTGCACGTAATAAATCTGCACTTTTGTAAAGTACTTACATTTGAATTGAGAGCAATTGTTTATATATAACAGGCTACAACTTTACCAGAGGCAACACTATCACCCTAATGGTGACTTCACACAAATCAAGACTATCAACCAGCTACAGCAAAACAACAACAATAGTCAAATTAGCTATAGTCATTTTTAATAACATTTATTACTTTTACTCATAAGATCCCCTGTTTTGACCACATTTATTCAAGCTCAAGGAATTTTTTTACTTGACAATTTTGAGTTCGTAGTACTTAAAACCAAAGTTTAAGGAATGTATATACAGGGTTGGGAGGGTTACTTTTAAAATGTATTACACTACAGATTACGGAATACATGCTGTAAAATGTAATATGTAACATATTCCGTTAGATTGCTCAAGGTCAGTAACTTAATCTAAATACTTTGGATAACTTTTTCAGCACTGGTAGATTTTTTCACTTGTTTTGACCATTAAAAATCTGTCAGTACAGTAAGACAATAAACATTTTAAAAATAAATTCTCTAAAAATTAATAAATATCTTATGCAGTGTTGGTTCTAAAACAAGATAAAGCAAATTGATTTTGTTTTAAGGATTTCTAGATATTTTTTCAGAAAAACAATACAACATTTTTTATCAAGAATGATATTTTTGCCCTAATATCAAAGGTCTTACTAGAGAGAGAGAGAGAGAGAGAGAAAGAGAGAGAGAGAAAGAGAGAGAGGAAGAGAGAGAGAGAGAGAGAGAGAGAGAGAGAGAGAGAGAGAGAGAGAGAGAGAGAGAAAAGATCTAACCTGGATTTTCTTGATACATTTTTATTTATTTATTTTTTTAATCAGGTCTGGTAACAGGTGCATGTTAAATGGCTAGAAATAGCATTTTAGCTTAGCATAAAGCTAAATGTTCACATGACAATTTACACAAGGTTTAGTTCTATTTCTACTGCTCCAAACTTATTTCAAATTTACTTCTCTGTCTGCTCTTATGAATGTAACACATCTTAATTAAGTGATTCACTGCTGTTCTAATGCTCTTTGGATTGCATCATTTATATGGAATAATGTAACTGTATTCCGATTACCATCAATTAAAATTATAACTTTAGTGGAGTAGCTACTAATATTTTGTATTTTAAATGCGTAATCCCATTACAAGTATTCTGTTACTCCCCAACCCTGCGTATATATTTGAGTCATGATTCCAAAATGTGACTTTTCGAGTATTGTTTTTTGTTTTTGTTTTTTTGGATTTTCTCCCCTTTTCTCCCCAGTTTGGAATGCCCAATTCCCAATGCGCTCTAAGTCCTCGTGGTGGCGTAGTGACTTGCCTCAATCCAAGTGGCGGAGGATGAATCTCAGTTGTCTCCGCATCTGAAACAGTCAATCCACGCATCTTATCATGTGGCTTGTTGAGCCACGCACCTCACCGAGAGCGAGAACCA
Source organism: Myxocyprinus asiaticus (assembly GCF_019703515.2). NCBI lineage: Eukaryota > Metazoa > Chordata > Actinopteri > Cypriniformes > Catostomidae > Myxocyprinus > Myxocyprinus asiaticus. Next base: position 27,503,094 of record NC_059374.1, on the reverse strand, counting down.
CATTATAGCGACCACGAGGAGGTTAACCCAACGTGACTCTACCCACCCTAGCAACTGGGCCAATTGGTTGCTTAGGAAGCCTAACTGGAGTCGCTCAGCACGCCCTGGATTCAAACTTTCGACTCCAGGTGTGGTAGTCAGCGTCTTTATTTGCTGAGCTACCCAGGCCCCAAGTAATGTTTAATTACGACTACTTGATTGTAAGTGAATGGTGACCAAAGCTCCAAATAGGAGATAACGTAAGCATAAATGTAATCCAGAAGACTCTAGTGGTTTAATCGATGTCTTCTGAAGCGATCTTCTGAAGCGATTCAGTTGGTTTTGGGTGAGAACAGACCAAAATGTAGCTCCTTTTTTACAGTACATCTTGTCATTGCAGGCTCTTGGCACATTCATGATTTCAATCTTGATTACATTTACTAGTGCTTGACGCATGTGCAGAGCGCTAGATGGAACTATAGGAAGTGGAATCAAGCTTGAAATCATGATCACCAAGGAGAGTGCTGTCAAGATGTACACTGAAAAAAGAGATTTATTTTGGTCTGTTCTCACCCCAAACCAAATGGATCGCTTCAGAAGACATTGATTAAACCGCTGGAGTCTTAATGATTACTTTTATCCTGACTTTATCTCCTTTTTGGAGCTTTTGGAGTTCTGGTCACCATTCACTTGCATTGTATGGTCCTACAGAGCTGAGATATTCTTCTAAAAATCTTCAGCAGGAGAAAGAAAGTCATAGTGATTAAATGAGGAGAGAATTTTCATTTTTGGGTGAATTAACCTTTAAAGTGTAACGGTAACTTGATTTTAACAGGTAAGAATTAAGCTTATGTTTTGTCAGCTAATTTCTTTAATTTGAGATAGCTAGTATTTACAGTGAAGATATGTTCCCTGAAACCAAGTCTTATATATTATAAGTACATTTATCTTGTTTTAAGGTTGTATAGATATTTTAATTAAAAAACAGACAAAAATACTAATTAAGAAAATTAATTTTTGCAGTGGTAAATGTCTGATGTTACTGTGTATCAAGGACTATATATCAGGTAGAGTGTTTGACCTACAGTGCTGGGCGCACACCAACAATGAGCAACACTCTGAGGGCAATGCGCTTGTGAAGGTTCCAGTGTTCAACAGCCAGGGCTACCATCAGACCACCCACAAACAGCATGTTAGTATCCTTCAGGTACTGCATACACACCTAGAGGACAACATCAACATCTAAGGCAGGTATTTAGGTCTATTTGATCCACTTTGTATTACGTGCCCTTTCATTGCAGTTTTCCCTTCGGTTATTTTATAATTTTTGTTGAAAGGAAACACAGATCTTACCACTTTAGATTGCATTATTCCAAGCATGGGGAAGAGGACAGCGGGTAACAGTGATGTGACAGCTAAGGGAAGAGCCTCTGTACACCAGTATACTGCCATCAGTATTATCACATAGGCACAGCTGGCCTCCTGGAAAAGGAAATGTAAATTTAAATGTTTCAGTATGACATTTTTTATTCACAATTTGTGAGCAATATTTAAAAACTCATGCAAAAGCAAAGATGAGAATCTTTTGAAAAAAAGAATAGCCAATTTTTGAATATAATGACAATAGTTAATCTATCATTCTATCAATGGGAGCAGTTCATATGAGTACCGTCGCAAATATGTCATGATCCGAACACATTGCCTGTGAGTCAGATAGGAATTTAAACTTACTATGTTCCCACGCTTGAACATACACAATGACAAAGGGTTGAAACAACAATTTTGAGGCACAATGAATTATATGGAGGCCTCAGGATACAAATTCAGTCCACATCACATGTATTAAACATAAGAATAAATTTGGATTTAATTTAGTACTGCATTTTGACAGGTGTATGGACAGAAACTTAGATAAAGCAATGCCAAATCTAAACCAAATAAAAATTCCTGGATAGGTGTAAAGAACAATGGAAACACTAAGCACTGGATTAAAAAGTCAGCTAAATTTAATTTAAATTAAAACTTTTTAAATTACATACCGTTGTGTTGACAGCAACTGGGAGAGGAAGAAGAATCAAAGGTGTTAGGAAAATAATAATCCCATTCTTCAAGTTCCATATGGATTTTAGTATAGGGAACATCTCAGATAAAGAGAGTTTGTGCTTATGAAGTGAGTTAACACTGTTGGACACGTCCTTTTAACATTCTCTCTGGGGTGGAGAGAGAGAAACGTAAGAGAGAAATAATGAGAGAGGGAGTGAGAGAACGCAATTATTATTATAGACTACTGCAGGCAACCTGCCTTTTTTCTTTTTTTCTTTGCTTTATAATCACTTTCTTTTCTTTGCTACTACATATTTTGCTACTTGCTAAGGAATCACTTGCTTTTTCTGGGCTATTGTGATTTAAATAGAAAAACAATGCATGCCATTTAACAGTTGTTTTTTTTTTCTTCTTGTTTTTTGAGAAAATGTACGCTAAAATATACTGAAATATGCTTTATCAAATATACTGTAGAATTTAAAAATATTTTTACTTGCTTGGATGTAAATGTACTCAAGTAGTTATAAGAGTAATGTTTTGATCATTGGTTAATTTGTTACAGTATAGTCAAACTAGACCAAAAAGTAGTTATTAAAGGGATAGTTCACCCAAAAATGAAAATTCTCTCATAATTTACTCACCCTCATGCCATCCCAGATGTGTGACTTTCTCCTGCTTAACACAAACAAATATTTTTCGAAGAATAATTCAGGTCGGTAGGTCCTCGCAATGCTAGTGATTGGTGGCCAGACATTTTAAGCTCCAAAAAGCACATAAAGACAGCATAAAAATAATCCATATTACTCCTGTGGGTTTTTTCTCCACAGTTTGGAATGCCCAATTCCCAATGCGCTCTAAGTCCTTGTGGTGGCATAGTGACTCACCTCAATCCAGGTGGCGGAGGAATAATTTCGGTTGCCTCCGTGTCTGAGACCGCCAATCCGCGCATCTTATCATGTGGCTTGTTGAGCGTATTAGCGTGGAAATGTAGCATGCGTGGAGGCTTCACGCTATTCTCTGTGGCATCCACGCACAACTTACCACGTGCCCCACCGAGAGCGAGAACCACACATTAGTGACCACGAGGAGGTTACCCCATGTGACTCTACCCTCCCTAGCAATCGGGCCAATTTAGTTGCTTAGGAGACATGGCTGGAGTCACTCAGCATGGGTTGGTAGTCATCATCTTTACTCGCTGAGTTACCCAGGCCCCTCAACTTGTGTGGTTTAATATATGTCTTCTGAAGTGATGCGATCACTTTGGGTGAGAAACAGATCAATATTTCAATCCTTTTTTTTACTATAAATATCCACTTTCACTTTCAGAATGTGTGTAAGTAGAGATTTATGGTAAAAAAAGGACTTAAATTTTAATCTGTTCCTCACCCACACCTATTATATCGCTTCTGAAGACATGACACGACTGGAGTCATATGGATTACTTTTACGTTGCCTTTATGTGCTTTTTGGAGATTGAA
>NC_059374.1:25879594-25972094 GCF_019703515.2 Myxocyprinus asiaticus | reverse complement strand
TGTTACAATGCGTCTGGAGTTATTGATGGAATTAAGCAGATGTGGCTTTAATTTTATAATGTCAGGATCAGAGAAGAGTTGTTCTATTATGGTTCTGCTTTTCTATTATGGAAAGCAGGCAATGTGTCAAGTCTCTGTTCTCATCTCAGATCAAATACAGTATCACAGACACTAAAGTAGCACTAAAGTCTCATCATAAGATAATTAAAAGGGTTCGAAATAAGGAGTGATAGAGCCAAAAAAAAAAAAAAAAATGGGCTGGACATTTGAGGGGAGGAACAGTCAGATTTTTTTCTGGGTTGTTGGATTCAACTGGGAATGAACAGAGAACATGTTTCATAAGAGTGGAATGGGCTCTTCAAGACAATCAGCAGGGGTGATGAAGAGACTGAGGACAACTTTCTTTGGAGTTCTGTGGGTGGGCTACAAGCTTTTTAAAAGCTTTTTCATTATCTCTAGTGCAGATTCAATTTCTCTAACACAAACATGTGACGATGAAACTACATTGTGCCTTTCAACAAACTGGTGCCTGACTCAAAACTAAAATACTTCCATCTATATTGCTGTGAAATAGAAAAAAAAAAAAAAAAAAGTCTCTGTAGACTGTGGTCTGTCCTTTCACTAAGAGTTTGGCTCAGCTTTACTCAGATTCAGAGAAAACGAAGTGCAAATACTGATGAACTACAAATCCACACTAACACGGCCACATTAATGCAATGGCTTACCGGGGCTTAAAGGAATATTCCGGGTTCAATACAAGTTAAGCTCAATCGACAGCATTTGTGGCATAATATTGATTACCACAAACATTTATTTTGACTTACCACTTATTTTCTTAAAAAAACAAAAAAACAAATCTGGGTTCCAGTGAGGTACTTACAATGGAAGTGAACGGGACCAATCCATAAACGTTAAAATACTCACTATTTCAAAAGTATAGTCACAAGACATAAACGATGTGTGTGTTAACATGATTTTACTGTAAAAAAAAAAACAAAACAAAAAAAACAATTGCTTACAAAATTTTTCTGTGTGTAAATAGCCAATTTTACAACTTCGTTGGCATGATGACGTAGTCAACAAACCTTAAAATGACAGTAAAAGTTATGATTTAAACAACTTCACATCTCAAATAATATGAGTTTTAAAATTGTAATCTTCACATTTCTGTCTTTAAACCTTCCAAAAATTTGCCCCATTCACTTCTATGGTAAATGCCTCAATGTAACCTCGATTTTTGCTTTTTTTAATTAATACATTTTTTGTAGTAATCAACATTATTCCACAAATGCTGTCAATTGAGCTTAACTTGTATTAAACCCTGAATACTCCTTTAAGCCCCAGGGCCCATGGATGCAGGGGGCCCACAACTACACAACACCATTCACATGGTGATATAAACACGGCGACGGTGGGCAACAGCGAAAGCTGTCCATGTAACGCATCGTCATAGAGTCATGAAGCCATTTTTCTTAGTCTAGTGTTGGCATAGTTACTGCATTTTGTATTTGAAGGCAGTACAGACATGTTGGAACCACAGGAAACAAACCGATTTGAGTATAATTGCAATTAAAACCACTAAAAGACTGGATGTCTCAGCCTGATCTAAGAATGTGGCAAGGACCATCTTCTATGGTGCATAGACAATCATCCTTTGATCATTGAGGGCCATTCAATACTCTTCCCACCTGACTGGACCCTTAGTCCCTAAACATTTGTATTGAATTTCAGGGCACTCGTTCAACATATTGAATTTGGAAAGTGAAAGACTGATGCGACCTTTAGATAATAGACCAAGAGAGAATAGTGGAAAAAGAAGGAAAAAAAAAACGTATCTGTTTGGTTTATCGTTGTTGTGAAACTGACATCTCTAAGTTACTGTCTCTATACATCTATGGAAAAACCTCAGGCAAACAGACTCCACCTGTCTGAAGAACTACAGTACAGCCACACTTTGACTGCTCCAGTTGTGACAGACGCATAAAAAATGGATTGGTACAAAGTAGAAGAGCTGCTCAGCTGGCTGCCTCAGCAGAGCGGCCCACTTTTATGGATGAGACATCATAGGAAAGGAGAAATAGGCGGTGACAATAGGATACCAAGACTAATGCGAGCCTCACATGGCTTCAAGTCTCCCCTCTGCTTTCTCCTACACCCAACTGCACAGTTTGCCGGTCTTTTCTCTACATGCAATCACTGAGCTAGTTTTTCAATTTCCTGGATTGATTCATTTCAAATTGTATAATCATTATGTTTAAAGCTCAGGAGAAGCTGTATGGATGCAAGTTAGTTGAGACTTACATCTGTGAGGACTAAAAGCTGATACACAATAGACGAATTGAAGGTAAGACAGGACTGGAAATGGTGTTGGGAATTTACATATTTGAGCCAAAGTATAAACAGCACCTTGAAATAGAATTGTTAGAAATATCATGAGCTAAAATTCCATTTTATTTTAAGACTCCAAAACACTCTCCTCTCTATTGTAGAAATATCTAAACAATTGAAGCTTTAGAGGACGGGCCTCTAGTGTTTGACACACATTTTTAATATCCCGTATATGAATAATTTATTAATTCACAAAGTACACAGCATGATGAGAAACCCTTTCGCTAAAAGGACCATGAAATTAAAACCCTCTTCTGATTAATAACAACAACATACAGGAACAGCACAATGCCGGGTTCACGCTTTCTCAAAGCCATTGTGTTATAATATGCTCTTTGAAATCTATTCCTGTTAGTAATTTGGTCTCCAGTCCCAGTTCACATTTGAACTGCACATTTACATTTTGTAGTACAGAAACAAAAACAGGCTGTTTGACCTAAACCCCTCCCGTTGCTAAATACATATTAAGGTCCATGCTGGCCACAATCAATCCTGTTACCAGACTAGGCCAAGTGGGCATCTGCTTCGCGGCCCCAATAGTCCATCTCCCATTGAGCCCTTTCTCAAGGCTTTGCCACTGTTCTGCAGAACGCCCCCCCAAAAGTTGGTTAGCTCCCATGTCCATCAGTGGAATGCATATAACAGCACAAGGATGGTGCAAATGCCGATGACTGCTCCCAGAATTAATGAGTCCCGCCTCTTCCTCAAGTTGACTCGCTGTATTAGGTTATTGATGGCAGGGAAATGGTCTGAAGTAGGGCTCAGTTAAGGAACAACAGGGATACAGCATATTTCCACAAAAACTTTAAAACACAATATTTGTCTGGGTAGCAATTTTGCACTTTTTTTTTTGGCTTTATTTTGTTTTATTTGTATGCAGCTCAGCTGTAAACGCTTAGGCAATATGAATGTACGAATATTCGCCATGCCAATAAAGTACATTAAAACTCTAATACTTGTATCTTTCTTTGTCAATTATACACTGTATATTTTGTCTTTTACTTTTCTTAATTTATATTCATTGCTTTGCACCTCAGCTGGTCACGCTTCGGCAACATGAATGTAAAAATATTTTTCATGCCAGTAAAGTGCAGTACAACTTAAACTAGTTGAAGTGGTCTTTCCCTATATTTATAGGGCCAACAGAATGCAACACTGCCCGTCCACTTTTTCAGCTGTTTTAATTCTGTAAGTATTTTTCCAATTCATTTTTTCCATAGCGATTAAAAGACAAAAGGAAAAAACTGTGTACTTAATGTCCTTCATGAAGACATACAGTATATACAGTTGAAGAAAGAAGTTTACATACACCTTAGCCAAATACATTTAAACTCAGTTTTTCACAATTCCTGACATTTAATCATAGAAAACATTCCCTGTCTTAGGTCAGTTAGGATTACTACTTAATTTTAAGAATGTGAAATGTCAGAATAATAGTAGAGAGAATAATTTATTTCAGCTTTTATTTCTTTCATCACATTCCCAGTGGGTCAGAAGTTTACATACACTTTGTTAGTATTTGGTAGCACTGCCTTTAAATTGTTTAACTTGGGTCAAACATTTTGGGTAGCCTTCCACAAGCTTCTCACAATAAGTTGCTGGAATTTTGGTCCATTCCTCCAGACAGAACTAGTGTAACTGAGTCAGGTTTGTAGGCCTCCTTGCTCGCACATGCTTTTTCAGTTCTGCCCACAAATGTTCTATTAGATTGAGGCCAGGGCTTTGTGATGACCACTCCAATACCACTTTGTTTTCCTAAAGCCATTCTGCCACAACTTTGGAGCTATGCTTGGGGTCATTGTCCATTTGGAAGACCCATTTGAGACAGAGCTTTAACTTCCTTGATGTCTTGAGATGTTGCTTCAATATATCCACATAATTTTCCTTCCTCATGATGCCATCTATTTTGTGAAGTGCACCAGTCCCTCCTGCAGCAAAGCACCCCCATAACATGATGCTGCCACCACCATGCTTCATGGTTGGGATGGTGTTCTTCGCCTTGCAAGCCTCACCCTTTTTCCTCCAGACATAACGATGGTCATTATGGACAAACAGTTACATTTTTGTTTCATCAGACCAGAGGACATTTCTCCAAAAGTAAGATCTTTGTCCCCATGTGCACTTGCAAACTGTAGTCTGGCTTTTTTATGGCGGTTTTGGAGCAGTGGCTTCTACCTTGCCGAGTAGCCTTTCAGGTTATGTCAATATAGGACTTGTTTTACTGTGGATATAGATACTTGTCTACCTGTTTCCCCCAGCATCTTCACAAGGTCCTTTGTTGTTGTTCTGGGATTGATTTGCACTTTTTGCACCACAATAAGTTCATCTCCAGGAGACAGAATGTGTCTCCTTCCTGAGCGGTATGATGGCTGAGTGGTCCAATGGTGTTTATACTTGCGTACTTTTGTTTGTACAGATGAACGTGGCTCCTTCAGGCATTTGGAAATTGCTCCCAAGGATGAACAAGACTTGTGGAGGTCCACAATTGTTTTTCTGAGGTCTTGGCTGATTTCTTTTGATGTTCCCATGATGTCAAGCAAAGAGGCACCGAGTTTGAAGGTAGGCCTTAAAATACATCCACAGGTACACCTCCAATTGACTCCAATTAGCCTATTAGCTAATTGGCTAATTGCCTAAAGGCTTGACATCATTTTCTGGAATTTTCCAAGCTGCTTAAAGGCAGAGTTAACTTAGTGTATGTAAACTTCTGACCCACTGGAACTGTGATTTAGTCAATTAAAAGTTAAACAATCTGTCTGTAAACAATTGTTGGAAAAATTACTTGCGTCATGCACAAAGTAGATGTGTTTTTGCCAAAACTATAGTTTACTAATATGAAATCTGTGGAGTGGTTAAAAAATGAGTTTTAATGACTTCAACCCAAGTGTATGTAAACTTATGACTTCAACTGTATATGTACATACATACATACATATTTGTGTGCATGTGTGTGTGTGTGTGTATATATATATATATATATATATATATATATATATATATATATATATATATACACACACACACACACACACACACACACACACACACACGCTCGCGCGCTCAATGAGAAATTACACCTACTTATTCATGTGATTATCTAATCAGTCAATCGTGTGGCAGCAGTGCAATGCTTAAAATCATGCAGATATTGGTCAGGAGCTTCAGTTAATGTTCACATCAACCATCAGAATGAGAGGAAAAAAATGTGATCCCAGTGATTTTGACCATGGCATGATTGTTGGTGCTAGATGAGCTGGTTTGAGTATTTCTGTAACCTCATGCACAGCAGTCTCTAGAGTTTACTCCGAATGGTGCAAAAAACATCCAGTGAGCGGCAGTTCTGCAGACGGAAACGCCTTGTTGATGAGAGAGGTCAACAGAGAATGGCCAGACTGACAGAAAGGCTACGGTAACTCAGATAACCACTCTGTACAATTGTAGTGAGCAGAATAGCATCTCAGAATGCACAACATGTTGAACCTTGAGGCAGATGGGCTTCAACAGCAGAAGACCATGTCGGGCACTTTATAAGGACCATAGTGTTCCTAATAAAGTGCTCAGTGAGTGTATGTACATCGATTAACAACCTCAGAGCTTACAGTCGGCCTGTCTTTAAAGGTTTATAAGTAATCGTTAATAATCAATTCCCCAATGGAAAACATTTATGGGATTCTTACTTCTGGAACATGACTTGTGCTCTAAAAGAGAAGAGGAAAGCACTTCAAACAAAATGTTATTATATCAATCAACAGACCTGAGTTTTTTTTTTTTTTAAATGTCCTGCGTGCATACTTGTACACATGCACAACAGTTGGTAATTAAGGATACTGGCCAGGGTGTTGACCCTGCTCTGTATAGACTTCAACATACCTCGCTGGGAAGTCATGTTCTCCTTGGTTGCCATGGCAATGCTGTGGACAAAAAAACAGAAGAGTAGGTTTTACTGGCACCAGCCCCTTACTGCACATATGTACTGAAGGTGGTCAAAAAGTGCTCTGATTCATGCGTCAAGGGCAAAGTAGCTGTCAGGACTGCAGACACAGTAAAAAGTCCATCAAAGACAGCAAATGCCTCTTCCACTAGGTTTGATTTCAAACAGAAAGGTAAAAGCTGCATTATTCTAAAGCCCTAGAGACAATAAAAAAAATCAAAAGCATGTAGAAAAGTGACCAACCATTGCATATCCATTTCCCTTGACACTGCAGAAAATGAATACCTCATTTTGGACAAAGAGGGATTTTTCTGCAATAGCCACGTCATCTCAAAAAACAAAAAGTAGGTATTTTTGAAAACCATTCTGAGTAAATTCTAGAGACTGTTGTACGTGAAAATCCCAGGGGATCAGCAGTTACAGAAATAATCAAACCAGCCGTCTGACGCCAACAATCATGCCACGGTCCAAATCACTGAGATCAAATTTTTTCCCCCATTCTGATGGTTGACGTGAACATTAACTGAAGCTCCTGACCCATATCTGCATGATTTTATGCACTGCAGCCACATGATTGGCTGATTAGATAATCGCATGGATGACTGTTGGTGCCAGACGGGCTGATTCGAGTATTTCTGTAACTGCTGATCTCCTGGGATTTTCACGCACAACAGTCTCTAAAGCTTACTCAGAATGGTGCCAAAAACAAAAAACATCCAGTGAGCAGCAGTTCTGTGGATGGAAATGCCTTGTTGATGAGAGAGGACAACAAAGAATGCCAAGACTGGTTCGAACTGACAAAGTCTACGGTAACTCAGATAACCGCTCTGTACCATTGTGGTGAGAAGAATATCATCTCAGAATCCTATACAATATTAGGTTATGTGTCCACCAAAGTGTTTTTTTCCTGAGGCCAGTGTATTTTTTCAGTTGTTTGCAATGGGAGCGACGCATACATAAAAAAGCAATTTTTAAAAAAAGCTGAGCGTCTATTCCGCTGCGTGCTTGCAGTTTTTTTCTGGTCACCGAGAGTTGAAAAATGTTAAACTTTGGGTAAAACGCAGTGCTCATCACTGTCACTTTTTACCCAGCCGTCCAATCACAATGGAGGAGGGGCGGGACAAATACCAAACCGACCAACCGTCACACCCTACTTGTATAACGACTGAACAACAATGGAGGAGAAGTTTGCTGGTCTCTTAGTATTCATATCTGTACCAGATGACATTCCCGGTGTGTCCACCAACCGTTTTTTGCAGCTGAAAATGCCAGGCGCTCTTCTGAAAATGCCCAGCTGGAAGCGCTTGAGTGTGCTTTGGAAGCGCAGTGTTTTTTTCAGCTGACACACTTTGGTTGCTATGTTATGGAATATCCGTGGAAGTAATGTGTTGCAAGTACCTAATTTCGCAGATAGTCTGTGTTATCAACAAGTACTGAATTTTTTCATATTAATATCATGGTAGTCCGGGAATGTCATCTGGTACAGACATGAATACTCAGAGACAAGCAAACTTCTCCTATATTGTTCAGTCATTGTACAAGTAGGATGTGACGGTTGGTCGGTGTGGTATTTGTCCCACCCCTCCTTCACTGTAATTGGACGGCTGGGTAAAAAGTGACAGTGACGAGCGCTGCGTTTTACCCAAAGTTGAAAATTTTTAAACTCTCGGCGACCAGAAAAAAAAAAAGCACGCAGCGCTCAGTGTGGAATAGACTCTCAGCGCCTCATCACGCTGCTGGCTTTTTTAAACACGTGGCGCTCCCATTGCAAACAATTGAAAAAATACGCTGGCCTCAAGAAAAAACGCTTTGGTGGACACACGGCCTTAGGCAGGTGGTTTTAATGTTGTGGCTGATCGGTGTATATCTTATTTGTTCTGTTTTAGGTAGACTCAAAAAGTATGCACTAGTCATTTTGTTTGAACAGTTCTGGGTTATAAAAATGCTGCAACTGGAAATGTTTTAAGACCAGACATGCGCAGATGCTCTGTTCCTTTGTTATTGTTTATGTGTGTGACATAGTATATATGCCGATATCCCACAATATGGAATCTTTTGAGAAAACAAATCTGTCCAAATTAAAAGTGAAACATGGGCACCCACACGTCTCTATGGCTCCAGGCTGTGGGTGGTATAAAACGAGAAGATTACAAGCAGCTGAAATAGCATACGTTTTTGCTTAAATAAGACTGAGTTGGAATAAAATGAGCTGCACGGACCAATAGCTGACTTAATTAAGCACTTGTGCCCACTGGCAGCTTTGGGCTTCCCCTAGGTGCGGCAGTCAAAGTGTAGGAGAGGAGCGTGTGGACTGCTCTAGTGCATGAACACATATCTGCATTCAGGAAAAGATAGTGCCTAATAGCATGATATTCACTGCTACAGTGCCTCTGGAGGAGGCAAAATGTGGTGTTTTGTAGAGATGGTGTTTTACGCAAACAATTACACTGTGTAACAAATGTTTTTCTTTTACTTATTTATTTTTCCTGGGTAGTAAGTGTTATTTCCTAACTGCTTATGTCTCAAAAGTATAGAAAATGGCTATTGTTTTTTTCTGACTTAATGTGAATGAAAAGACACAAATCCGCCCGTTTTCTCATTGAAAATATGTATATTTCAAAATATCACTGTCTTGGTCACAAAAGCAAAGTTTGTGGGGAATAATAGCCATTTTCTATACTTTTGAGGCATAAGCAATAAGGAAATAACACTTACTACCCAGGAACATAAACTGTGTTACACAGTGTGGGCCAAATCCTAACCCCCATCAAAAACCTACCCCCTTGAAACCCAAATTTATTCCTTTGGTTCACAGAACTTCTTTTAGGTACCTTATTCACCACCTGATTAGAAAAACATTTTAATATATAACAATACATTGACTTATGTCTTTTTACATTTATATCACATTATATTACTGAAGCTAATAATGGTCAAATTCATTTTTTTCTGTAAGCTTGAGATCAGCAAGTTAACATGTTAAACCTTTGTAGACGGCTTTTTGATCAGGCATTACAAACTGCCTTATATGGAGCCAAGGTGGGAAGCATATAAGCTTTTGGCCAGATCCCTAGCCAAAACCTTGGGATCTGGCAAGAACCCAAGCTTTTCTGTCAGTTTCGTCATAATGTTAATAGTATCAATCAATGTACAAGCAAAAGATCAGGGGTTTGTAACCCTCCATTGATTGATATCTCTCTCCTTGAAGAAATGGCCCATGGCAGGCTTCCTGATTCAGCAGATATCTGAGCATCCAATTATTCATTTTCCAGTAAAACAAACAAATATGGAAACTGTTGTCATTTAAAACAGTACAGCCTGTGTTTGTGGGAAATCAGACTTACCTTATTGTGTCATCAATAAGTCGATCTGAGCTGCAGGTAGAAAAAAAATGTATTAAAACAATGATAATCTGGGCAGCAGTGTGATAGACATATCTATGGATTGTCACTGCAGTTATTGCTCACTAAACTAATTTTCTAGTGTATAAATGAAATTTTCTTTTAGGAGAAATTCTTGCATAACTGTCTATACTGGAATGTCATCAACCCCATACAACTACCATTCTTCTCTCTGAAACGGTGCTACAGGCCTGCAGGCTAGGATTGAAATTCTACGCTGGCTCAGAATCACATCTTCCGTCAATTTAGATGACAAAGTCTCAGGGCCAGCGAAACCTCAGGGGAATGAAAGTCCTCAATTCCTAAACAAATGGTTCTGGGTCTGACAGAGAGCTCTAATTTTGATTACACAAGCAAAAATAAGATAGCAAATTTTCCCCCTGATGCCTGTGAACTCTCTCTCTTTCCCTCTGTCTTAATGTTCTGTCAGAGAGCAGCAGTGCGAGAACAATGGCACACTCAAACAGCAGCTGGAAGAATAGCGTCAAATGGGCCACATGCTATTTATTCCCACTACTGCAATACACAGATCTGTTTGCATATGCCAATAAACATGGAAAATATGTATGAGTGTCCCTGGTTGGAAGAGCAAAAGTACCGCTATCGATGCTAAAATAAAAAGATGTTACAATAAGAGATGCACCAATGTATTAGCCAAACATTGGTATCGGCTGACAAAAGCAATTATCTACTGATGATCAGCGATGATTATTTCCTGTCAAAAGGGGGTGGAAAAACATGTCAGACAATTAACTTATGACTTGTGCTCTGTAAAAAAAAAAATAAATAATTTAAAAAAAGTCTGTTGTGTGGAATTACTTTAAATTGGATAATAATGACAGCAGAGTTACAATTTGTAAGCTTTGCACAGCTAGAATTTCATGAGAAAACCACTTACTGCTCTTAATTTATTTCAAAATGACCATTTAATGTTTTTCATAATTACATAAAGGAGTGTGTTCAATAGTAGGACTGGTTATTGATACAGATTTCCTAAATAGATTCAGAAGCACTCAAATTCGATTAGATTCCTATTTCGATTCGATATTGATTAATATAGGTATATTTCTGTTATAATGTCCCTTTTGCTTACATAATTTCTCTCCCAGAAATTCTCTCCCAGCTAATGTTGTTAATTATACATGGGACCTTCTAACTAGGTACATTACGAAATCATTAATTTGACTAATTATATTTTAGTAGTTTTTCATCATTTTGGTCACATTTTAGCTTTTAAATATGAGCAAATCCATGTATTCAATCAATAAATATGCTAATATATTTCATATATATATATTTCATATATATATATATATATATATTTCATATATATATATATATATATATATATATATATATATATATATATATATATATATATATATATATTTTTTTTTTTTTTTTTTACATGCTTAGTTTAAATTGCATAATTTGCACTATTTACGGGTATTTACATTGATTTGTTGAACACGTGCTAAAACCAGTACTGTCTCTTTAAGAAAACAGGCATTTCTGTAAAGAGCGTCTGTAAACGAATGCATGTTAACAAGAGAGACTCGAATGGCTTTATCTCATCAGTGCTATGCGTGATTAGAATTAAATGTTTCTTTCAGAAAAGGTTTCGAACAGAAAAGGTATTAAAAGAGACATTATTCAATGACAAATGGGTTACATGGATGTCGTCTTCGGGGACACATTACACGAAACAACTTTTACTCTCAACATGCAGTGAAAGGATCTCGCTGCTGAATACTCCACCACTATACTACACAATCACTGGTGTGTGAAATCTGAAAATTTACCAGCCAAATATATACATATTAGTCACATAGCATGTAATTTTTTTACAAATGTGAGTGATTTCCTCTCATTGTAGAGCGCTGTGCATCGAGATCATCCAAATTAAGATTACAATGCATGGGAAAATCTATATTTTTACCCACCCTTATTCGGTAGCTGATATTTGTTTTGGATATAGCATTAAGAATCGTGAAATTTCATTGGTGTCGTCTACTGAAATGTTGGTGCATCATATAGGGTTGTATCGTGACAAGCATAATTCCTGTTTTTAAACACTTTAAAGACAAGAAAGGTGCAGCAAAACTGATCCGAGAAGCTTTGAACTGTCACAAGGCTGTCATCTTAATAGCTTCTGGCTTTGATTGATCTAAAAGCCAAAACAGTAAGACAAAGTATGTCAGCTCTCAGCTAGACTAATCATTATAAATTGTCCCAGTGGGTGCTGATGAAGCAGATTTTGCAGTTTAGTTAGTAATTAGCAGAGCAACTATTCAGCATCCTGTAGGACACTACCAAACCTACCAAGTCCTTTTCCTTGATTTGCATTCTATAAGAAATAATTAAAAACTCCTTTAGACTCATTAATCAACATTATCTGGATCTGAAATAGATCCACATGGTTTACACCAATGTCACAGAAAACATAGTATTTGCAAAATTAAAGTCTGAAGATTAAAGTTAGTTAGAGAACAATGCAGTCTGAAAATTTGCAAAAACTTTTAGCAATGTGGTCTGTCTCCCAGTTAAGTCACGTCCATTTTAAACTTAACAGCAGGGCTATTAGTTCTATTACATTAGCTAGTATCACACATGACTGCAAGGCTGAAATTTACTGCAATTCAATTTATGTCTGCAAAGCTTTCAGTAAATTTGGGTTGCTGGCATAGACATCTAGGCTCTGGGGGTGTCTTCAATTATGCACATAAAGCCGAATTTTGGAATACTCAGATTATTTGAAACTAGTCTTTTTCAATGAACTGAATAAAACGGCTAAGCATAAATTAAATATAGCTCAGATGACTACTACACAATCTGTGGAAGAGACAAATGCAGTGTATAAAATCAAATGCCATCATACTGAAAACTGCTACTAGGGATGGGCATTTTGGTCATTTTGTCTACTTGAGTACTCGGACTAATTTGAGTACTCGAGGGGCAATGACATGTACATAACTGTATATATAATAACATGTGTGACAAACATATTTGGCTGCTGCAAGCTGCATTGCATCTTGTTGTTCCAGTGTATAATCTATTCATTATTATAGGCTGTTATAAAATAATCGGTTACAAAATGTATAAAAGTTTGCATAATCAAAATATAATGCATCATATTTTGTCATTATGTGAAGATTCGCTGCCCAACTCAATGAATGTGCACAATGTGCCTATGTCTGTTCTTCCTTCAGGTTACCGTAGTAATCTTAGTAAGTGCGCACTAGTTTTTTTTAGGTGGTTTTCACACTGGGCACGTTCGCTGCAGTTCGAATCCGAGTGTGATTGTTCCCGGTGCTCCCTGCAGCATTGGTCTGGTTTCAGACTCATGTATGATTCTGTCGAACCCCCATACTTTTACGTCATCAACTTGCGTACAGATGATGGAAAGCACAACGCGGGTCACTATATTTGTGTGTTTGCTACTAAATTTGTGTCATAATGCACACCAGAGTGAATGACACTTGCACCTCTGTGCTTCGCATGCTGTAAATTCAGCAGTTGTACATGTCCAGGGCAGGGGTGGTGCCAGGATTTTTTCACCAGGGGGGCTGGGCATGGTACTGTGATTAGTCTGTGGTGGGGGGGTAGTGTTATATTGTCTGGGGGGGGGGGTTGAGTGTTGTATCGTCCGACTTGGGGCATTCTGTGAGTGAGGGGGCCAGACTTCTGTCTTCAGGCTTCTGGCCCCCCCCTAAAACCGACACTGGTCCAGGGGAATGAGACTATATCTGATGCTCACAAACAACCTTTTTTGAGGACAAAGCTGGTTGCACGCTCACTCACATATATAAAAGGCACCTCACCTTTTCTGTGTCCTGCAATGTTTCCCTGCCACTCATGATGCATGTGTGTGTGTGTGTGTGTGTGTGTGTGTGTTTTTGTGCAACAGATGTCATTATGCTTAAATCGGCAAAAGGCATGTGCAAGCCATTTTACTTCCTGAACAAGTGCGGACCAGAGTACAGGTTGCTTTCTCACTCATGCGAACCACGTCACAGTCCCAGTGCAACTGAACTCAGACCACCTCCTACAGGTAGCCTCGGGTTCGGTACCACAGTGCGCTTCCCGGTCCGCATGACAGCTTTCACATTACCTATTTTCATGCGAACCATGCTCTGTTTCGGACTAAACTTCCAGTGTGAAAGCCGCCTTAGTGACTGTCTGAACAGTCTATTTTCAATGCCATAACCATCACTTTTTTAATATGCGTGTTAAGTTGAAGTTCAGTTTTGAAGACACTGCATTCCATTTCATTTAGCTGTGCTCTATCTAGCTGTTTGAAACACTTGCATGCTGTATATGTGTTGAGTCCACTGCCACACGCCTGGTGTGTGTGTGTGCGTCCCCAAGTGTTCGCTCCTGTGGGGAAAGCCGCGATGCACCATATTGTTGTTGCTGTGATGATTCGTGAAGCATTACATTCAACTCGAAGAGTTGGAATTTCCACTTTCAGCTGGGGAAAGTTCAACGGAATGACACTTTGTCACACTTCTAACTTGGATACTCGTGTGGAAATCTTCAACTACCATTTCGTCAAGATGCAGGTGTGTTACGTCACCCAGGGCAGGGAGGTTTACAGTCGGTTTTATTGAATAATATCCATTAACAAGTCAAAGTTCTTACATTAAATGATTATAAAACATGTTTAGCAAACATTTAGCAGAGACAGGTGTTCAAAACACGGTTAATTACACCTACTGATTATTGTAACGATAGCATTGCAGCGTCGTATCAGTGTGGTTGCTATGAGATGTCTGACAATAAATGTACCACTCAAAACCACAACGTAATCAATCTCAAAATTAAAAATAAGCTCCCTCTTTTACACGTGTATGTTTAGTTGTCAGGTAACTGTCATTGAATTTGAATTAAGTGAAAAGTCACATCATGCGCGATCACCATCGATCATCGTTTTCATGATTGATCATTGCTGCCACGTCCGAGTACCCGAGCACTCGTGCCCAACCCTAATTGCAACATATTGAAAAGTAATCACACTGTGTTCATTTTTTGTAAAATCGTATGTGATACAGCACAAAGCATAAAATCCTAAATGTTTTAAGTCAAAATGCTAGTTGTCATTGCCACATGACATACAACCCTCCACATTTCCACCAAAATGAAATCATTTTCTGTTAAAGGGCAAACTCTGATAAATTAACTTATCCTGTTCATTGACCTATCAATTTTTATAACAAATAATTAAGCCAATGTGCTTTTAATAAATTGTATCAATGCCATTTGCTGTTTGCAAGTTCTTAAAAATTTGTAATGAAGTCTCAGATAGTGCTGTTTGGCAATGAGACCCACCGCAGTCCCCATTTTTTCACCTGAGAAACTCTCATGAGTGAGAAGCACATAAAGGATGTGTGAATGGCTTGGTATATAGTCCAGTCCCACAGGGCCAAATAACCAACCCTTCAGAAACAAATGCATAGCACATTACCCCCTTGATGCTCTTGTTTCAAGTAGTGCTCATCACAAACAATGTACTCAGCAGGATATTCACCATTTAGGATGAAAAACAAAAAGCAGTCAAGTAATTTGTTCAATGCCTCCTGGGTGAAGTTGGAATTCATCTGCAGTTTACACAACAAATTTGACCTGCAAATTGTGTGAAGGGTTTCCACATTCAATGAAAATAGAGTGCATCAGAGATTCTACAACCTGATTTAAGTTATCTGGATCTACAGCCACTCTCTCAGCTTTAAGAATGATAAACTTAACTATGTGGAATCTCATTGTATAAAAACAGATTTTTTTTTGCCTACAATCTTACTTGGAAAGATAAGGTATACAAAGATAAAATATCAAAAATTATGGGATCAGGACACTGTATTTTAAAGATAATTTTGTAAAAATCCAAATAACTTTACACATCTTTATTGTAAAGGGTTTAAACAATGTTTTCCATGCTTGTTCAATGAACCATAAACAATTAATAAAACATGCACCTGTGGAACGGTCGGTAAGACACTAACAGCTTACAGACGGTAGGCAATTAAGGTCATAGTTATAAAAACTTAGTACACTAAAGAGACCTTTCTACTAACTTTGAAAAACACCAAAAGAAAGATGCCCAGAGTCCCTGCTCATCTGCGTGAACATGCTGCATGGAGGCATGAGGACTGCAGATGGTGGCCACACCAGATACTGACTGTTACTTTTGATTTTGACACCCCCTCCCCTTGTTCAGTGACACATTATTCCATTTCTGTTAGTTACATGTCTGTGAAACTTGTTCAGTTTATGTCTTAATTGTTGAATCTTTTTATGTTCATACAAATATTTACACGTTAAGTTTGCTGAAAATAAAAGCAGAGGACGTTTCTATTGTTGATGTAGGTCAATTTATTTTTAGAAAATGTAATGTATTTTTTTAAATATAATATAGTGCAATCATTTGAGCTGTGAACCTACATTTTATCTTCAGTTAACTTTTATCTTCTAAAATCAGCTCACACAGTACTTAGTTGTCAAAAACAACAACGTTTAAATCAAAAAAAGTTTAAGTTTTAATCTTCTAATCTGTCCTACATTAATCTATGCAAACACATGCAGCACACTACTGCTACTTTACTGACAAGCAGCCTTTCAGGGTAAGCCATTTCCTGCGCTGCTTAATGGGTCCAGGCATCATATTGATGTATTTGTCTTGGAAATGTGAATAAATAACACAGCCTAAGCTTTAACAGCGACTATGGTTAGGAACTGCAATTCATACATATTAAAAAATGAACCAACACCTACAATATACTGAGTATTTTAGGACCCATCTAATGCATATGTCTTAAATATATTTTATATAATTTAACTAATAAGAAACAATAAAGAACTGAATTTAGGTTCACTGAATGGATGTTACCAACTAAACTAGTTTTAAAATTATAAAGAGTCAGGACAGATGCTGGCACCATTCATGTCTCTATCAACAGACATACTGTACAGCACACCTGTATGAAGCCATGAACAGCTGACACTTATCATGGGGAGACAGTGTTTGGTGATTTCCATCTGTCAACAGGCTTGCACTATAAAATGTGCATTACTGCATTCAGGGAGGAGCGGCAAGCTTCGATTCTTGCTGTATTTTTACAGGCCGAGACAAGCCCAGGCTGAAGGATTTACAGTAGCCCTTTATCAGCTCTGAGGCAGACGGGCAATGGAAAGATGTCAGGGTCTGGTGCAAACTATGAGACACAAAAGCTCCAGTGGTGGAGAAAACATCCCTAAATCTAAGCCTAAAGCTAATTTAGAACCATTCTTACATCTTAACCATCAGCCTCAATGTTTTGTGCTAAAGAAGGACTTTTAACTCATGACAGAAAACAATTTTGGTTCTCACTAAATCGCATCAGTGTAACCAAGTGCAGTATGCTCACTATACCCAGAACTCAACAATAAGGAAGGTCTGAGGTCTGAAAATGTTGAGCCCTGCTACACATAATCTAGCAATGTTTCCTCTTCTAGCCATATCCACATAAATCTACATATAACTGCAGTGGTATAGTGGGGTGATAAACTCCTGTTTCCAGCATTCAGGGCATCTGGCATTCTTACAAGCCTTACAAGCATGGTCCATCTGCTTTGCAGTACCTGACCGCTGCAACCTTAGAGTCCATTTTGTGCCTTGAAAGAGTGCTGGAATGTCTTACACTGAAAGCCTAAACAGCTGGAGCTAGAAACTGGACATTTAACATGGGTTCCAAATCTGGACATGCACTCAAATGAGTCTTCATCATCAGTCATTAAGCTGGCCTCTCTCTTTCTCCCCTGAAGGCAGCAGAAAGAGTAATCTTGCAGGCTCATCAAAGAGGCTGCCTCATTGTTATAGGTCAGCCTTTGCAGGGAAAGATTTATGCCCTGGTTCCACATTGCTCTCAAGAAGAGGAGTGAGAGAGTGCCTGCACCCAGACTGCTGAGCTCCATCTGCTACTTCTAATGCAGCATAACTTCTCACTCATGGAACTACAGATGAAGAGTTTACCTTTAATATAAACATCCGGACACACCAACACCACACCTATATGTGCCAGATGAACATTTAAATTCAAAACCATAGACATTAATCCCTCCCTTTACTGCTATAACAGCTCGCAGTCTTCTAGGAAGGCTTTAGGCCCTTTCTCACTGGGCTGATGGATATAAATAATCGGATATTTATCGAGAATGCGTAACTGAACTCTATTATACACTAAACCATCATGAAATCTAGTTTACATAAGGGAAGTATTGCGTCAATGAGTGAGTATTTCAGAACAGTACTTTATATTGAGTCATAAAAGCCTTTATGGTAAAAGATTGTGTTGATAAATAGGTTTATAGTGCTTTCAACATGTTGTCCACTAAATTTAGCGCATGCTGCGTGGTAGTCTGACCGCTCGTCTCATCTCTCACTGCGGCTGCAGCAGCACGGAGCTCCACATGCACAGCTCTTGCACCCAGTTAAAACTGTAACCTGAAGACACAGACTGCATCCGAAAACGGGAAAATGCTGCCTTCAGGGGACTGTATAAGGAGGTAGGATGAAATAAGGTGCTTTAAAACTGTTCAGATACCAGTTTCCTTTAGAGTTCCATTCATCCAAAAATGCTGTCGTTTAAACTATTAACAGATTTGGCAGCTGCCTAAATTTTCGGATGAAGCCAAAGCTTGTGTAACACAGCCCAAACAAAAGTGCAACTCTGATACCGGCGTTGTCAGTCTGTGTTGTTGATTTCGGCAGTGTTGATATTGAATCTCGCGTTCCAACCACATCAGAAGAAATATGGCCGATACTAGATGATGTCACTTCAGTGGTAACTATGTGAATGCGAATGCAACAGGGGAAAAGCCTCCTCAGGTGTTCCATTCCTCATACGAATTCTCTTCTAGAAAGTTACTAAAGGAAAAGTACCAGGACTGTAGGTGGGAAAGGGCCTTTTGAGCTAGATGTTGGAACATGGCAGGTATGGCCCTACCTATCCTCTGACATAAGCATGACATTCCTCCAATTATTCTGGTTGGTCTTTGATGTTTCCCAACACCGCAGAGTTCGAGAGTGGACGCTGTGGGCTTGATAATTGAACAACAAAGGCTGTTGGCACAGGTCTCTCCATTTAATGGTGTTTCATTCCCAGCATGCTTGGGCACCATGATAAGTGTTGTAGAAATTCAGACTCAAGGTCATTTATTCTCATCTAATCTACCTGGTTTTATCATTAGTAATACTTTGTTTAAGTGTTTTTGTGGGAGAGTAGGCATATCTCCATATCCAGAGACAAAGAGTTTTTTTTTTCTAGATGAGCTAACAGACTGTAGCTATACAGACATAATGCAAATGCATCTCCAATGCACTAAATAAATGGACATCTTGGCAACTCTACAGTGCTATGATGCCAAATGTCCACCTTAAGAACAATAACAACTGCCTACCGTATAATAACAGCTTTAAAATTGAATCAAGGGAATATAAATATTGTAATAGTATTCAAAATAATAAAAATTTTAAACAGCTACATAAACCTCTCACACACATCTGCAATTTCTTTATCTCACTGTTCCACATGGTAGTTAAATTCTGAATATGACTTTCAAAGAATCTCTTTAACCTGATATCTGCTTACTGCATCTCATGAGTGGAGATGGGCCAAAACTCACACAGGCATAACTGTGGTGCCCTTCTGGAGCCTTCATGCTTGCCCTGTACCCCGAGAAAGAAATGTGCTTAGCACTTCAGATTTAGTGCCATTCAAGGACAGCAAGAGGGAAAGCCAAACTGCAAATATTTAAATGCTAGATTTATGGAGAATACAAAACAGTCCACTTCACGCCACTGTATAGCATATTAATTATGTGCTTGCTTTTTTTTTCTTCTCCCCAATTTGGAATGGCCAACTCCCAATGCGCTCTAAGTCCTCGTGGTGGCGTAGTGACTCGCCAGTCATAAGACATAAATAATATGCATGTTATCATGATTTTAGTGTGATAAAATCACTTACTAACTTTTCCTGTGTAAAGTTACAGCCAATTTTACAACTTCGTTGCCATGACGACGTAATGTTAAATTTATGAAAAATACAAAACAGTCCACTTCACACCACTGTGTAGCATATTAATTATGTCCTTTCTTTGTATTTTTCTATTTTGTAAAATCACAAGTTCTATACTGTGAGCCAAAATAAAAAAGCTTAGCGGAGCAAAAATAGACAAAATAACTGTCTACATTGTCTAAAATTTAAGTTCTGGATAATAATAATTGTTTATAAAACTGTGGTTTGAAAGCAATATCACATTTGCAATAATGCTGTTGTACTAAATATCTGTACAGCTGTGATTTCACATTGCTTAATAATGCACATACAATTTTTGTAATTTTTATGAAATGAGGAGATTCATGTTAAAGGAATATTCCGGGTTCAATACAAGTTAAGCCCAATCGACAGCTTTTATGGCATAATGTTGATCACCACAAAAAGTATTTCTGACTTGCCCCTCCTTTTTTTTTTTCTTTTTTTTTTAAAGCAAAGATCTGGATTTCAGTGAGGCATTTACAAGTTAATGGGGCCAATCTGTAAATGTTAAAATACTCACTGTTTCAAAAGTATATCCACAAGACATTAACAATGTGTGTGTTATCATGATTTTAGTGTGATAAAATCACTTGCTAACTTTTCCTGTGTAAAGTTACAGCCAATTTACAACGACGTAATGTCAACAAACCCTAAACCCTAAAATGACGATTTAAACAACTGTACAGCTCAAATAATACACAAGTTTTAACAGAAAAGTTAATGTGTGCTTTTATGAAATTATAAGCTTCACATTTCTGCCTATAAACCCTCAAAAAAAGCCTCACTGTAACCTCATTTTTTTATTTTTATTTATTTTATTTTTTTTATTTAAGGACGGACAAGTCAATAATGTTTTGTGGTAATCAACATTATGCCACAAAAGCTGTCGATTGAGCTTAACTTCAATTGAATATTAAGATAAAGCTTTGATCAACACATCTAAAGCTTTTCTACTTTCGGTGAAAGAGGTCAGCTAGTGTTTTCTATTAGTCTGTTCGGGACACAATTGTACAATATCAGTTTTAGTTTAAATTTTACAACAGCAACAACAAGCCCTGACATTACTGCATCTACAGTAAATGTATAATGGACTCTGCTGCAACGTGTTCTCTTCATCATCAGATGCTTTTCAGGCAGAATTTTCCCATCACACATCTCCCCAACATTCCCCAACCTGTACAACTGGATACACAACCTGGCAAGTTCTGCGAAACTCCGCCTTTGACATTGACCCTGCCTCACTCCTCAGTTGGTCTTGTTTTGCACAACATATCAGACAAGACCACTCGAGAATAAAAGTATTGCCGTGCCTCTTGTAGGATTAAAGGGCAAGATCAGCTGAGGCAACAACATATGCTGTCAGGAGGTCCTCTTTCCTAATGTATTCTGATAAACCTCCTCCTTTGAAAGTGCCTTTCTATTGTGTCTTCAAAGATTCCTTGAACATCAGTAAGCATTACAGTTGAAGCTGCACAGTAAGAACCTGCTTTAATCCTGAGTTCATCAGGCCCTGAGCAATATTCGACACATCTGTACCTCCCTAATACTCAATTTCAACACATCCTCAGAGTCTGAATGGATGGCAAATGCGTTGGGCAAATTCTAAAGGAGAAAAGATGAGCATTAGCTGCTTTTCCACAATCGGACCAGTGCGAGCCAGTGCTATCAACTGACCAGCTGGGGGCAATAGTTCCGGAGCTCGCGCTGCGACACCAAAATCAATTTGCGTTCCCACCATCTGGCCAATAGCTCCGCAGAGTTGCCCTAAAACCTGCCCTTGACACGCTGCTCTGATGCCAATGTCTCGCACTCCGCCCATTTTACAAGTAAGAGGGAGCTGAGGTATAATGTTATTTAGTTATCTAGAATATCGAGTTTCTATCATATGCATACATTAGCTAGCTAGCTAGCAAGATAAGTTAGTGTTGACAACTCACTGACTGTAACTTCCATGGTGTCCTGTGTGGTCTCTCCACGAACAGCGGGACGATGTCCCAGCACAACCTTCCATGGTTGGAGAACATGGACTATCTTTCTTTGGGCACCGCTTTGTACATTGTGCATTTTAACAGATTGGTTCTGTACCCGCAATGTTTTATTTTTTTCCCCAACCTATACAACGTTGCGCTGGATACACAACCTGGTAAGTTCTGCGAAACTCCGCCTTTGACATTGACCCTGCCTCACTCCTCAGTTGGTCTTGTTTTGCAAAGGGTAATCGCAGGCCAAAGGTCATTGGCCGTTGGCCCAGAGAAAGCCCCGAAGAGGCATGATGAAGCTCCGGAAGTGACAGCGGGAACGTAACTGGCCCTGGCACCCACTAGTATGCCCCCATTTGGCCCGATAGTGGAAATGCAGCTTTTAATTCTTTAAAGAAGAGATACAGGCTCGGGGTCACGTGACACCATGCGAGAAGCAGACGTGTGAGCGACTGGCTCTGCGCACTTTGCTAGTTTTTAATTATTTTCATGTTTAATCTGGTGAGATTCGATACACCCAGTTACATATTTGCTCTTTGAGGTAAACATGGCATAGAAGTCAAAATCGATCTTCCGTTGATGTATACATATAGATCAGGTAGGGTTTATTCGGGGCCGTAGCTATTCTGATAGCATTAGGCCGGTCGCTGCCATCTCACTTGATGCCGAAAAAGCGTTTTGATATGGTAGAATGGGACTATTTTTTTACGATTTTGGAAATGTATGGGTTTGGGAGTACATTTATTGCTTGGATTAAGTTACTTTATAGACACCCTGTAGCGGTGGTACAAACGAATGGATTAATTTCAGATTATTTTACTCTGAATAGGGGCACCCAGCAGGGCTGCCCTCTTTCCTCATTATTGTTCTGTCTTGCCCTGGAACCATTAGCAACCGCGATAAGAAAGGAGGATGATTTTCCAGGGGTGATAGAGGGAGGTGTGGCGCATAAGCTTTTGCTTTACACAGATGATATTTTATTATTCGTCTCCGACCCCACTAGATCTATGCCTTGCCTCCACAGAATGATCAATTCCTTATCTAAATTTTCGGGATACAGAGTTAATTAGTCTAAAATTAGCTCTGACAGCGTTCTGCCCGGTAACGGCTTTTCAGCCGGGCGAGTTTCAGTGGCCAAAACAGGGCATTAAGTATTTGGGTATTTTATTCCCAGCAAATTTATGTGATTTAGTCAGAGTTAATTTTGACCCTTTAATAAAAATTTTTTCGAGTGATATGGAAAGGTGGGCTTCATTACATTTATCTATGATTGGGAAGGTTAATGTTATAAAAATTAATTGTATTCCAAAATTTAACTACCTATTACAGTCTCTCCCCCATTGAAGTTCCCCACTTTTATTTTATACAATTTGATAGTATTGCTAAATCTTTTATCTGGAATGGAAAACGTCCTTGAATGCATTCTAACAAGTTACACAGGCCAATTGACAAAGGTGGGTTAGGTTTCCCCAAAATATTGTTTTGCTATTATACTTTTGGTCTCAGACATTTGGCGCATTGGACGCTTCCGTCTGAAAGAGCTCCTCCCTGGCTCTTTATTGAACAGGAGGTCCTTGCCCCTATCTTGCCATTGCAATGTCTTTCTACCAAGATGCCCGGAGAAGTAAAGACACATCCCATTATCTCACACATGCATTTAGTGTGGACAAAGGTTTCCCGTGTGCTCAATTCTGACATTTACCTGAACGTTGCCGCAAGTATCTGGTTAAACCCTAAATTGTGTATTAACAAGTCCCCTTTTTGCTGAACAGAATGAATTGATAAGGGAGTTGCTACGCTGGTTGATCTGTATGAAAATGGAACATTGAGATCCTTTGAAAATATTATACAGCGGTTTGGGATTCCCAGATCTCAATTCTTCAGGTACTTACAGCTGCACCATCTACTTTGTACCACCTTTGGGTGTAGTACGCAGCCCCCTAAAGCTGCAGACACTCTTGAGATGGTAATAGTGGCTTTTGGAAAGGGTCACGAGGTTTCAGCATACTATTCCTGGCTAATTCAGAGTCTAGGGGACGGGGTTTTGACATCTCTCAAGAAGTTATGGGAGAAAGACTTTCATTTAGTACTGGAGGATGAAGAATGGGGTAGGATTTAAAAAATTGTCAAGTCTATGTCTTGGGATGCAAGGATGCGCCTCATTCAATTTAAGATATATATTTTGTTGAAAGTTGATTCAGTGTTTTCATGTGCTGTTTGTGTTGATTTGAGTGTGGAATCAATAAAAATTGTTAATGACAAAAAAAAGAAGAGATACAGGCTCAAGTGTTAATTTAACTACAAACAACCTTCAATAATAATGTACTTCTACTCAAACACTTATTCAGAGCTGCATATCTCATTCTCAGATGACTAGTATTTCAGACCAGTCACTTAAAAACTCCAATTGTACACCTCTGAACTTTAAGAGCAGAACTGAACAAGCAACTCAAGAATATGGTATCCGACTGGCTCACAACCAAATCCATGTGTTTTGGAGCTGACAGTACATAAGATGAATAAGATGCATCTAGTAGCAAAATAGGAACTAGAAACTCCCTTTCATTGATAGCAAAACAGCTTTTCAGATGATGCTAAAGATCTCTGGGACAGCCTCAGTTCCTGTAACAAGTATTTTTTATTTTATTTTTTTTAATTGCTCTCTTTTTTTCTCCTTGTGTTTTCTTTTATTTGTATGAGTAATTGTCTGCAATGTGCTTCCACTATGTCTGCGTCCCTGTTTTCCTCTTGAGTGCTCAGTGTAATCTATGAGTCAGCCTGTCATAGCTGTTAATATTTTTAAATGGCATTCCTGATGACATTGTGTTCAATTATGGTTTACACTGGAATGGGCTCAAGCAATAACACCAGAGATTACTTCCTCTCTGAGAGCTGAGAATTATGCAAACGGAAGATGAGGAGACATGAGCCAAGTCTTACATATGCAGCTCTTGTCGCCTATTTTACATCTTTTTAATGTACATCTACACTACCAATGCTTTGATCTTTGATTTCCTTCTTATTTTCGCATCATGTCCAAACCATGTCCTAAGTGTTAAATGTGATGTGTCTATACTCTGTGTTTGCCCTACAGTAGAGGCCCAGCTGTGAGAAAGAAGGGCACACAGAACCTGATAAACAAATTGGGCATCTGGCCATGCTGCACACACAGCATTCAGCCAGCTTACAGTCACCTAACTGTGCCAATTACCAATTTGTGCAGGTCAGTGGTAAGGCCTTCTGCAACCCTTCACCCTACGCTGGTGGCCTGATTGGGATGAAAAGCTTAATTTGGAAATATTTAATAGGTGCCAGCTAACAGGATGAATACTAACTACATTCTATTTAGTGTTATGTGACAAAGAGCAAAGACGAAATATAAAACAAACTTTCAATATCAGGTTCAAGGAACAATATGTCCAAAGACACATCTCCAACAGTCAGTCACTTATATTCCTATAGATCATGTTTTGTTCCTTATTTGAACAAGTTGTAAAGGAACCAAACATTTTAACAGCATATACCAGAGGTCGGCAACCTATGGCACATGTGCCAGCATTGGCACGTGGAGGGGCAATCACTGGCACGCCAGCAACTGTGAGAGAGTAGAAGACTATTTTATTTATATAAATTCCACACCTGCATTCCAATCTAAATCTTGAAGTAATCCTTCCTCATGATCACGCAGTGTGTTTTCATGAGCTGAATGGGAGGCTAAGCAAAAAGTTCAAATGTGACTAGACTGCAGTATACCCAACAGACTTGTGCAGCGTGTGCAAGCCATTTGCGCATCACAAACCGGCAGCGTGTCACTTTCGGTTAATCGTGCGAGTAAAAGCACCCGCTTTGCTTCGGTCAGGCTGCCTAACAAAACAGCCCTAACAAAAGATCCCGGTGTCCTCAGTCGGTGTTGTTGATTTCGGCAGTGTTGATATTGAATCGCACGTTCCAAACACGTCAGAAGAAAAATGGCCGATACTAGATGATGTCACTTCAGTGGTAACTATGTGACTGCGAATGCAACAGGGGAAAAGCCTCCTCAGGTGTTCCGTTCCTCGTACAAGTTCTCATCTAGAAAGTTACTAAAGGAAGAGTACCAGGACTGTAGGTGGGAAAGGGCCTTTTGAGTTAGATGTTGGAACATGGCAGGTATGGCCTTACCTATCCTCTGACATAAGCATGACATTCCTCCAATTATTCTGGTTGGTCTTTGATGTTTCCCAACACTGCAGAGTTCGAGAGTGGACGCTGTGGGCTTGATAATTGAACAACAAAGGCTGTTGGCACAGGTCTCTCCATTTAATGGTGTTTCATTCCCAGCATGCTTGGACACCATGATAAGTGTTGTAGAAATTCAGACTCAAGGTCATTTATTCTCTTCTTAACTACCTGGTTTTATCATTAGTAATACTTTATGTTTGAGTGTTTTTGTGGGAGAGTAGGCATATCTCCATATCCAGAGAAAAACAGTTTTTTTTTCTAGATGAGCTAACAGACTGTAGCTGTACAGACACAATGCAAATGCATTTCCAATGCACTAAATAAATGGACATCTTGGCATCATAGCACTGTAGGGATTGCCAAATGTCCACCTTAAGAACAATAACAACTGCCTACAGTATAATAACAGCTTTAAAATTGAATCAAGGGAATATGAATATTGTTATTGTATTCCAAATAATTACATTCTTAAAAAGCTACCTAAACCTCACACACATCTGCAATTTCTTTGTCTCACTGTTCCACATGGTAGTCAAATTCTGAATATGACTTTCAAAGAATCTCTTTAACCTGATATCTGCTTACTGCATCTCATGAGTGGAGATGGGCCAAAACTCACACAGGCATAACTGGTGCCCTTCTGGAGCCTTCATGCTTGCCCTGTACCCCGAGAAAGAAATGTGCTTAGCACTTCAGATTTAGTGCCATTCAAGGACAGCAAGAAGGAAAGCCAAACTGCAAATATTTAAATGCTAGATTTATGGAGAATACAAAACAGTCCACTTCACACCACTGTATAGCATATTAATTATGTGCTTGCTTTTTTTTTCTTCTCCCCCTTTTCTCCCCAATTTGGAATGGCCAACTCCCAATGCGTTCTAAGTCCTCGTTCTAAGTCATAGTGACTCGCCAGTCATAAGACATAAATAATATGCATGTTATCATGATTTTAGTGTGATAAAATCACTTACTTTCTTTTCCTGTGTAAAGTTACTGCCAATTTTACAACTTCGTTGCCATGACAACATTATGTCAACAAACCCTAAAATGACGATTTAAACAACTGTGTAGCTCAAATAATACACGAGTTTTAACAGAAAAGTTAATGTGTACTTTTATAAAATAATAAGCTTCTCATTTCTGCCTTTAAACCCTCCAAAATTTGGCCCCATTCACTTCCATTGTAAGTGCCTCACGGTAACCTCAATTTTGTGCTTATTTTATTTTTTTTATTTAAGGACGGACGAGTCAAAATAATTTTTTGTGGTAATCAACATTATGCCACAAAAGCTGTTGATTGAGCCGAACTTCTATTAAACATGGAATATTAAGACATGCTTTGATCAACACATCTAAAGCTTTTCTACTTAGGTTAGCTAGACTGGAGCATTTGCTTTTAGTCCGTTCGGGACACAGCGGCACAACATCAGTTTTAGTTTCTATTTTACAACAGCAACAACAAGCCCTGACATTACTGCATCTACAGTAAATGTATAATGGACTCTGCTGCAACGTGTTCTCTTCATCATCAGATGCTTTTCAGGCAGAATTTTCCCATCACACACAACATATCAGACAAGACCACTCGAGAATAAAAGTATTGCCGTGCCTCTTGTAGGATTAAAGGGCAAGATCAGCTGAGGCAACAACATATGCTGTCAGGAGGTCCTCTTTCCTAATGTATTCTGATAAACCTCCTCCTTTGAAAGTGCCTTTCTATTGTGTCTTCAAAGATTCCTTGAACATCAGTAAGCATTACAGTTGAAGCTGCACAGTAAGAACCTGCTTTAATCCTGAGTTCATCAGGCCCTGAGCAATATTCGACACATCTGTACCTCCCTAATACTCAATTTCAACACATCCTCAGAGTCTGAATGGATGGCAAATGCGTTGGGCAAATTCTAAAGGAGAAAAGATGAGCATTAGCTGCTTTTCCACAATCGGACCAGTGCGAGCCAGTGCTATCAACTGACCAGCTGGGGGCAATAGTTCCGGAGCTCGCGCTGCGACACCAAAATCAATTTGCGTTCCCACCATCTGGCCAATAGCTCCGCAGAGTTGCCCTAAAACCTGCCCTTGACACGCTGCTCTGATGCCAATGTCTCGCACTCCGCCCATTTTACAAGTAAGAGGGAGCTGAGGTATAATGTTATTTAGTTATCTAGAATATCGAGTTTCTATCATATGCATACATTAGCTAGCTAGCTAGCAAGATAAGTTAGTGTTGACAACTCACTGACTGTAACTTCCATGGTGTCCTGTGTGGTCTCTCCACGAACAGCGGGACGATGTCCCAGCACAACCTTCCATGGTTGGAGAACATGGACTATCTTTCTTTGGGCACCGCTTTGTACATTGTGCATTTTAACAGATTGGTTCTGTACCCGCAATGTTTTATTTTTTTCCCCAACCTATACAACGTTGCGCTGGATACACAACCTGGTAAGTTCTGCGAAACTCCACCTTTGACACTAACCCCGCCTCACTCCCCAGTTGGTCTTGTTTTGCCCAAGGGTAATCGCAGGCCAAAGGTCATTGGCCATTGGCCCAGAGAAAGCCCCGAGGAGGCACGATGAAGCCCTGGAAGTGACAGCGGGAACGTAACTGGCCCTGGAACGCCCCCATTTGGCCCGATAGTGGAAACGCAGCTTTTAACTCTTTTTTTTTTTTTTTTTTGTAATTAACATGTTTTATTATATCATACGATAACAATGAAACGTAAACATATATATATATATATATATATATACTATATTACACTACTCTCTCTACACCCCACCCGAGAGCCCTCTAAAAACTCCAAATACCTGCCCCATTTCCGTATAAATGTATCCAAGCCACCCCGTCTTCCCGATGACACCTCCTCATAAGCTGCCACCCACCCCACCTCCGTGCACCACTCCGGATATGGGGGCACACCAGCTGACCTCCAACCCCTCAAAATAACCTGCCTGGCAATCATCACACAGGTCAGAACCCAGTTCTCTATATGGCCATCCCCTACATCGATGACCGCCCCATCGCCCAGAACACAAAGTCTGGGGCAAAACAAAACCCGAGTGCCCACCACGTCGTACACAAAATTCTGAACCTTCGACCAGAATTTCTGGATCTCGACACACCACCAAAAAACATGGGCCATGTCTCCATCCTCCAATTGGCATTTCCAGCAGGTGGATGTGTCTTTAAGACCAAGCCTATACAGCCTAGAGGGGGTCCAATAAAATCTATGCAAAATTTTGAATTGTATAAGATGCACCCTTGCATCTCTAGATGCAGACTTAACGTTTTTAAGAATCTTAGCCCACACTCCTTCCTCCAATGCCAAGTTGAAATCTTTCTCCCATACTCTCGAGAGAAATTAAGGCTCCGTTCCCCCATACTCTGAATTAACAGGGAGTAATACACTGATGCCTCATGACCTTTTACAAAAGCCGCAATCACCTCTCCCAAAGCATCTGCCTCCTTGGGGGGGGGGGTGCTACTCCCAAAAATAGTACAAAGCAGGTGGCGCAGTTGTAAATACCTAAAACTGAGGTCTGGGGATCCCAAAATGTTGGACCAAGTTTTCAAACGATCTCAACACTCCACTTTCATATAGGTCACCGAGTGTAGCAACACCCTCACAATCCACTCTGGCCAGCATAAAGGGGACTTGCCAACACACAATCTTGGGTTCTGCCATATGCTCGAGGCAACATTTAAATAAGTGTCCAATTTAAACAATCTGGACACTTTAGTCCATACCGAGTGTAAATGCGAAATAACGGGGTGTAACTTAACTTTTCCAATTAGTTTGATAGAGATGCTTTGTAATGGCGAAATAGGGGCAAGAAATGCCTGTTCAATAACAAACCAGGGAGGGGCTCTCAGGTGGACGTGACCAATGAGCCAAATGTCTGAGACTGAACACATAGTAATAAAACAAAATCTTGGGTAGGCCTAGCCCACCTTTGTCTATCGGCCTATGTAACTTATTAAAATGCAATGTGTGATGTTTACCATTCCAAATGAAGGACTTCGCTATGCTATCAAATTGCTTGAAATAAGAGAGGGGGACGTATACAGGGAGAGATTGTAGCAGGTAGTTACATTTTGGAATACAATTCATTTTAATAACATTAACTTTCCCAATAATCGATAAATGTAATGAAGCCCACCTGCCCACATCTCTCGAAAACCTTTTTATTAAAGGGTCAAAATTAACACTAACTAAATCAGACAAATTTGCTGGGGAAAAAAATCCCCAAATACTTAATGCCCTGTTTGGGCCACTGGAAGGCACCTGGCTGGAAAGCTGTTACTGGACAGTATGCTGTCAGAGCCAAAGTTTCGGATTTAGACCAACTGACTTTGTATCCTCAGAACTTGGAAAAGGAATTAATAATTCTGTGGAGGCAAGGCATAGATCTAGTAGGTTCAGAGACAAATAATAAAATATAATCTGCGTAAAGCAAAAGCTTATGCGCCACACCTCCCGCAACCACCCCTGGAAAATCATCCTCCTTTCTTATCGCGGCTGCTAATGGTTCCAAGGCAAGACAGAACAATAATGGGGAAAGAGGGCAGCCCTGCCTAGTGCCCCTATTCAGAGTAAAATAATCTGAAATTAATCCATTTGTTTGTACTGCTGCTACCGGGTGTCTATAAAGTAACTTAATCCAACCAATAAATGTACTTCCGAACCCATACATTTCCAAAATCTTACAAATTTAATTCCATTCTACCATATCAAATGTCTTTTCGGCATCAAGTGAGATGACAGCGATCGGAGATTGATCATTCGCTACTGACCACATGATATTGATGAGACGCCTGATGTTATCAGAAGAGCTACGGCCCCGAATAAATCCCACCTGATCTCTATGTATAAGAAATGTCATAATCTTACTTAATCGGTTAGCCAAAATTTTTGACAAAATTTTTACATTTTGTTGGATCAGGGAGATTGGACGGTAACTTTTACACTCGCTTGGATCTTTGTCCTTTTTTAAGAATCAGACTGATCCGGGCTTGTGTCATGGTTGTAGGAAGCTTTCCATTCTTTAATGATTCAGTATAAACTTCTAACAAAAGTGGAGCCAGTTCTGTAGCATGAGATCTAAAAAATTCTGCGGCAAAACCATCTGTCCCCGGAGCCTTGCCAGTAGGTAGGGACTTAATTACCTCGTCAAGCTCCTCCAAGGTTATCTCAGAATCAAGAGAGTTTTTTTGCCCAATCGTCAGTTTAGGAAGATCTAATGGTTCCACAAAGTTTCTAATATCTTCATTAGTAGACGAAGATGCGGAATTATAAAGATCAATATAGAATTCTTTAAAGGAATTATTAATATCAATGGCTGAGGTAAAAATTTCACCACCAGCAGATT
Organism: Myxocyprinus asiaticus; assembly: GCF_019703515.2. Classification (NCBI taxonomy): domain Eukaryota; kingdom Metazoa; phylum Chordata; class Actinopteri; order Cypriniformes; family Catostomidae; genus Myxocyprinus; species Myxocyprinus asiaticus. The sequence goes on along the minus strand of NC_059374.1, from coordinate 25,940,735 downwards.
TCACTGCGGGAATGATAGAAAGAGACGCTCTCTGCTTTATATATCTAGCCAAAAGCTTCCCTGCATTGTCCCCTGACTCAAAGTATGACCGTCTTGCCTTGAATAACCAAAACTCCACTTCCCGTGACAAAATAGTATTATATCTATATTTCAATCGGGTCAATTTTCTGAGGCCATCAGCTGACATACAGCGCTTCAGCTCTGCCTCGGCACTTTTAATATTTCCTTCCAACTCCACGAGTTCTCGTGCTTTGAATTTTTTGATGAATGAGGCATACTGTATGATCCGACCCCTAAGAACCGCCTTAAGTGCCTCCCAAGCCACGCCCACAAAAGATACTGAGGACCAGTTGGTCTCCATATAAATATTGATTTCAGTCTTTAACATTTGTTAGAAATCTGGATTTTGCAAAAGGGATACATTACAGCACCAACTATATGATTTATTTTTCTCTATATGTGGCATCACCACTAAACTCACCAGGGCGTGATCTGAGAATAAAATGTTTCCAATTGAGCAATCCACAACAGATGAAATGAGTGATTTGGATATCAAAAAAAAAAAAAAATCTATTCTAGAATAAATCTTGACTGATGAAAAAATGTATAGTCCCTACCAGATGGGTTCAAAAGTCTCCAAATATCCATAAGACCAAGACTTCTACACATCCTGTGAAGCGTCAATGTTGCTCTAGGGGGCTTACACACATTTGCTTCACTGTGATCAAGGACTGAGACCATCAAAAGATTAAAGTCTCCTCCCAATATTATATCATGAGGGGTGCCAGCGGTTTGCAACATCCCTTCAAGATCTATAAAAAAGCCCTGATCATCAGCGTTAGGTGCGTAAATATTAGCCAAAATCAACCTTTGCCCTTGAATTTCAGCTAAAACAATAATGACTCTCCCTAATTTATCTTTAGTCTGTTTGAGACATTTGAATTGTAGATGTTTATTAATCAATATAACGACTCCCTTGCTCTTACTTGCCAGCACTAAAAAAAATATGTCCACCCCATATCTTCCCAAATTTTTCAGCTTCCTGCGGGGAGAGATGTGTTTCTTGAAGAAACACTATATCATATTTCTTAAGTTTAAGAAAAGTAATAACCTTCTTTTTATGGGGTGCCCCAACCCATTCACATTCCCATTCACATTCCATGTGGAGAGAGATAGTACACTCATATTAACATTTGACATTTTGATATAGTAGAAAAAATAAATTGTGTGTCAAAAACAAAATTATACAGACCACATTCCCCATTAGTGAAACAATCAAACCCCGAACTTCCCCCCGAACAAAACAAACAGAAAAAAAAAACGTGCACATTAACCCCACGCACGAAAGCGCCAACCGGCGTCAATCCCTCTAAACTCAAAAGGTCCATGAACGCCCACGAGCCCCCATGACAACTTTGTCATCGGATTGCACAAATTTATATAACAGAAAATACTTTGTAAAATAAACCCAGCCAATAGGAAGAATGAACACAAAGAATGTGTAGATTCATTCACAGAACTGTCTCAAAGGTGTGATCTTCCACAAAACAAATTCCAGCTGATATAAAATGTTCAGATATGTTCAGTGAGCTGGCTGTTATGAGTTCAACGGATGACATAATCATTCCATCCCAGCAGGAGGAATAAGCACGAAGAATGAACAGATTAATCCACAGCTGTTCCAAAGGAGTGTTATTCAATAGAACAAGCTCCAGCCGCTAGGCGGAACCAATACAAAAAGAAACAAAACCAGCATCCCGGTTCCCCGGATGGTCGAGTAAATTCACTCGGAGGCTGCATAAAAGTATATACCATGACTAACACAATCTGTCAACTTTATAAAAGACATCCTTTGTGTGAGCATGTAGATATTTTGCAGTCATCTGTAGTGTCCACTCTCAAACTGGCTGGGAACTTCAATGCAAAAGTAATCTTTTGTCAATGCAAAAGTTTCTTTAAGGAAAAGTGTTATTCACAAAACAAGCTCCAGCCGCACGGCGGAGCCAACGCAAAAAGAAAAAAGAAACCAAAATGTTGCCCAGTTTCCTCAAGAGTAAGTACAGCGAGTCGACCCACTCACATGAGAAACACCCAATGGTTTACTCACCCATTGATTCTATAAAAGACATTGCCTGATTGGGACATGTAAATACGACCGACCTTCATTTCTATTCTCAGTTTGGCCGGAAACATCAGAGCAAAGTGATCTTTCGCTGATGTAAGAGTTTCTTACATTCCTTGAACCGATCGTGTTTCTATCGTCGAGTTCGCAAAGTCTGGGAACAAGAAAATATTATGGTTCTTCCAAGAAGGCTTCCCTTCTCTCCTCGCCTGGTGCAACACAAGATCTTTATCGGATGATCTCAGAAATCTGGCCAGAATTGATCGGGGCCTGTCTCCCTCAGCAAATCTGTGAGCTGGGACTCTGTGAGCTCACTCGATTTCCAGCTTGTGCCTGTTATGTCGAGAAGACTCGGGAAAAGCTCATCTAGGAATTTCACCATACCTCTGCCCTCCTCATGCTCAGGAATTCCAACAATTCGAACGTTATTCCTGCGGCTTCTATTCTCAAGATCTTCAAGCTTTTCAAGGAGATGTTCCAAATCAACTTTGGTCACGGGCAGATTAGCGGTTAATTCCCTCTCTGAAGATTCCAAAAAAATCGATTTGTCTCTCAACATCAGTCACTCTTGTAACTAGCTCAGAGAATTTTGTTTCCATCGCCGTAATCGATCAACGTATTACAGCGAGATCTTCCAAGTCAGCAAGAATCTTCGTCAACATCACCGACATGTTGGACAACTGACGTTGGATCTCCTCTCCCGCCGCACCATCCAAATCGAGCCCCTGGTCTGTAGGCCTGTCGGGGCTTTCATCCTGAACACGTAAGTGTCTTTTAATGTCTCCAGAGCCCGAGGATTTTGACTTCTTTGCCGTGTTTTGCATCAAAGAGCAAATGTGTAACTGGGTGTATCAAAATTCACCAGATTATAACATGAAAATAATTAAAAATGTAGCAAAGTGCGCAGAGCTCGTCACTCACATGTCTGCCCCTTGAATGGCGTCACGTGACCTCTAGCTTTTAACTCTTTAAAGAAGAGATACAGGCTCAAGTGTTAATTTAACTACAAACAACCTTCAATAATAATGAACTTCTACTCAAACACTTATTCGGAGCTGCATATCTCATTCTCAGATGACTGGTATTTCAGACTAGTCACTTAAAAACTCCAATTGTACACCTCTGAACTTTAAGAGCAGAACTGAACAAGCAACTCAAGAATATGGTATCCGACTGGCTCACAACCAAAACAATGTGTTTTGGTGCTGACAGTACATAAGATGAATAAGATGCATCTAGTAGCAAAATAGGAACTAGAAACTCCCTTTCATTGATAGCAAAACAGCTTTTCTAATGATGCTAAAGATCTCTGGGACAGCCTCAGTTCCTGTAACAAGTATTTTATTTTATAATTGCTCTTTTTTTTTTCCTCCTTGTGTCTTCCCTTATTTGAATGAGTAACTGTCTGCAATGTGTTTCCACTATGTCTGCGTCCCTGTTTTCCTCTTGAGTGCTCAGTGTAATCTGAGTCAGCCTGTCATAGCTGTTAATGTTTTTAAATGGCATTCCTGATGACATCGTGTTCAATTATGGTTTACACTGGAATGGGCTCAAGCAATAACACCAGAGATTACTTACTATCTGAGAGCTGAGAATCATGCAAACTGAAGATGAGGAGATATTAGCCAAGACTTACATATGCAGCTCTTGTCGCCTATTTTACATCTTTTTTTAATGTGCATCAACACTACCAATGGTTTGATCTTTGATTTCCTTCTTATTTTTGCATCATGTCCAAACCATGTCCTAAGTGCTAAATGTGAAGTGTCTATGCTCTGTGTTTGCCCTACAGCAGAGGCCCAACTGTGAGAATGAAGGGCACACAGAACCTGATAAACAAATTTGGCATCTGGCCATGTTGCACACTCAGCATTCAGCCAGCTTACAGTCACCTAACTGTGCCAATTACCAATTTGTGCACAAGGAGCAGGTCAATGGTAAGGCCTTCTGCAACCCTTCACCCTACGCTGGTGGCCTGATTGGGATGAAAAGCTTAATTTGGAAATATTTAATAGGTGCCAGCTAACAGAATGAATACTAACTACATTCTATTTAGTGTTATGTGACAAAGACAAACTTTCAATATCAGGTTCAAGGAACAATATGTCCAAAGACACATCTCCAACAGTCAGTTAGTATATACTCACTTATATTCCTATTGATCATGTTTTGTTCCTATTTGAACAAGTTGTAAAGGATCCAAACAGTTTAAAAGCATATACCAGGGGCCGGCAACCTATGGCACGCGTGCCAATGCGGAGGGGTAATCACTGGCATGCCAGCAACTGTGAGAGAGTAGAAGACTATTTTATTTATATAAATTCCGCACCTGCATTCCAAACTACATCTTGATGTAATCCTTCCTCATAATCACGCAGCATGTTTTCATGAGTTGAATGGGAGGCTAAACAAAAAGTTAAAATGTGACTAGACTGCAGTACACCCAATAGACTCTTGCAGTGAGTGCAAAACATTTGCACATCACAAGACAGCAGCGCGTCACTTTCGGTTAATCATGCGAGTAAATGTGCCTGCTTTGCTTCGGTCAGGCTGTGCAGATGACAGCCTACATTACATTTCATTTGTTTCAAAACAGCATGTGATGTAATAAGGAAAACACCACTATTAATCCTTGAGATTCCGCATACAGGTACACCCTCCTTAAACCATGGTCACACTCAAAATTAAACAATTAAAAGAGAAAACATAAACCCACATTGTGGGGTCCAAAAATCTATTCAAAATATAAATTAAACCTGGACATAAAGTTTTAGGATTTTGCAGGTGCGATTCACCGAAAAAGGGCTAAAATGTGGATCAGCTTGTGATGCGCGAATGGCTTGCACGCGCAGCGCGAGTCTCGTCACACTCCCATTAAGCTGATGAAAACGCTGCATGATCATGAGTAATAATTACATCAAGATGTATATTGGAATTCAGGTCAGGTGCGCCACAGCTATTGACCAAGAAAATAAAAAAATGGCACTCCATATATACACACACTGGTGGCCAAAAGTTTGGAATAATGTAGATTTTGCTCTTATGGAAATAAATTGGTACTTTTATTCACCAAAGTAACATTCAACTGATCACAATGTATATTCAGGACAATAATAACGTGAAAAATTACTATTCCAAATTTTTGGTGTTATGCATTCTGAGATGCTAATATAATTGGTTATCTGAGTTACCGTAGCCCTTCGGTCAGCTCATCAGTTTTCTTGTTTTTGGCAAGATTCGGAGTAAACTCTAGAGACTGTTGTGCATTAAAATTCCAAGAGATCAACAGTTATAGAAATACTCAAACCAGCCCGTTTGGTACCAACAATCATGCTATGGTCAAAATCACTGAGATCATTTTTTTTTTTCCCATTCTGATGGTTGATGTGAACATTAACTGAAGCTCCTGACCCGAATCTACATGACTGTATTCACTGCACTGCTGTCACACGATTGGCTGATTAGATAATATCATGAATAAGTAGGTATACAGGTGTTCCTAATAAAGTGCTCAGTCAGAGAATATTGAATGTAATATTCTCTCTCTGTCATGGGTCTCTTTCACTTACCCTTGGTAAACTGATACACTAAAGCTTTTCTATTAAAGAAATAATCCAGAGCAAATTCTTCACCACAGTCCATCTATTCCTGTTAATGTTTGAAAATAAATAACCAGTGTGAGTTTTAGACCCATCCTCTGTTATACAGAATCACCTTATGCCTATGCGAGCAGCCAGACATTCACTTGATGACTCCATGAATTTAAGCCAACTATTTTATACAGAACAGCGCTAGAGAGAGAGACAATTGGCCTTGCTAAGTTAATGATGAATGAGAGCATGTCTATTAAACATAACCTTCTTCTGGAAAAAGTAATTCCTCAGGTAAAGTGGCTGGGACACTGCGAGTATGTGACTAGTGTTTCTTATTCACTCCCTTTCAACCAAATCAGTCACTTCAGTCCAAAGCTGCAAATACCACTCGCACATACACTGCTAGTGGATGACTTTATGTGGGCGTCTCAGAACTGAAAGTTTTCCTCCTTTCTACTCCCTTTAGAAATCATTAGTAATCTCTGGATGGCAAGACTGGAATTGCATCACCATCTTCAATGATCGTATCTATAAGTGGTTGAGTTGATCTTATCAGACAGGGTTGAAATGGAGATGTAGTAGGCCATAATGCGCAATTTATTTTTTGTCCTAAGATGCAGGCACACCATTGCACTGATTCAAAGCCAAAATTTCACTGACAAAGGTTTCCTTATCTAAGACTGAGATTTTTTTTTTTGTTTTTTTTGCCTTTACTGGACAATACAGAATTGACAGGAAAGTGTAGGCAGAAAGAGAAAGGGATTGGCACATGATCCTGGGTGAGCAATGTATTACCGCCTGTTCCATGGCTTATACAAAAGGCCTTTGCACACCAGAGGCGACGTGATAACACGAAATTAATAACTGACGAATGGACCTTTCACGTTAAAAGAGGAAAATGATCACCGTTAGCACATTCATGCCTTTGCAATAGGATCCGCAAATCAAGAAACAATTTTACCCAAGTAAGGTAGGTGGCGCAAAGCACCTTTCAGCTGGCCTGCCCTTTGCTCATCATGGATGAGAAGAAGAATAGTAAACAAACATGGAAACACAATACAAAAAACAAGCAAGCAAGTTCTCTAGCGAGACAATCGATAAAGCAGCAGCAGTGATGACGAGTGTGTTGTTGATTTGCTCAATGAGGAATATTGCAATGCACCTGCTGGACAAGTTGACTGACAGCATTATCACGTAGATACAGTTTGAGGGCTTAAAATTGCTGTGTAACACAGACAAACACATAATGACTGTTACAACAAATCTTGTCAACTGGAACAATACTGATTGTCTCTTATTGCCATGTACATCTACTTGTATTATACATTTTTTAAAAACCCTGCATGTTATGAATTAAACATGACAACATCCAAATGCTCCAAGAGTCTATATAATGCACTGAAGACATTTGTTTAAAATCACTGCGTAATGCATGCACACAATGAATGTTAAAAACAAATGTTGTCAATTGGAACAATACTGACTGTATCTTATTTACATGTACTGTACGTATATCTACTTGTATTATACATTTGATCAAAACCATGTATGTTACGAATTAATTGTGACAACATCCAAACACAGAATCCCTTTTCAGTCTGACCCATTATTATAAACTTTCCTGTTAATGACTGTTAACAATAGCAAAGCAAAAACGATAACATAATTTTGTGGAGAAACCACCACGTTTATGGTATACATAGGCAGAGTGCAATGCAAGTCACAGTAAAAGTATTAATATTATGAATATTTGGCAAAGAAAAACACTTAAGATCTGTAAAGTTGTTTATTTAAAAAAGTGATACAAAGGCAAAAAATGCTGCAATATAAAATACATTATGAAGACAACCCACGTAAGATCAGAGAGTTTTTTTAAAAGGGGATGCAAGGCAGTGATGCAACAATATAATTTACATGTTAAGAGAACTCATATGAGAAAAACAATATCTCAGTTTTTAAGGCAATTGATGCAAATTAACTACACATCCTCACTGCTGGTACAAGATTTTTTCCTCGAGTAACTTCAAGGCCCCGATATACTTCTGGAGAAATTCTTCTTCGTTCAGGGGTAAAAAGATGCTCGAAACAGCCGAGCAACGGTATCCTATTTGCGAACATTCAGAAACTGGCCACACCGCTGTTGGAAGCGTTTAGAGGAGCATTTAAATATGATGATGCTACATGTAAAACCTAAACTAATGTGACAATTCCTTTGCGCCTCATTCTATTAGTATAATTTACATGAGGTCAAGTTGTTTTAACCATCGATGATGCTTTAAAGAATATACAGTACTGTGCAAAGTTTTAGGCACTTGTGAAAAATGTTGCATAGTAAGGATGTCTTCAAAAAATAATGAAATAAATAGTTTTCATTTATCACTTAATGTCATACAAAGTCCAGTAAACATAAAAAGCTAAATCAGTATTTGGTGACCACCTTTGCCTTTAAAACAGCACCAATTCTCCTAGGTACACCTGGACACAGTTTTTCTTGGTTGTTGGCAGATAGGATGTTCCAAGCTTTTTGGAGAATTCACCACAGTTCTTCTATCTATTTAGGCTGTCTCAATTACTTCTGTCTCTTTATGTAATCTCAGACTGACACGATGTTTAGTGGGGGTCTCTCTGGGGGCCATGACATCTGTTGCAGGGCTCCCTGTTCTTCTATTCTAATCTTTTCTATTTGCAAAAGTAATGTTTGGGAGTCTAACATTTATATTTCCTATTGACACACTAAAGCTGAAGATATAAATAACCATCTTAAGACAAATGCTTTTGTGAAACATCTTATGCACTATAAAACATCTAAGACTTTTGCACAGTACTGTATATGCAGTAAAAAATGTTTAATTTGTCGTTTACATTTTGAATTCATGACGCTAATGCGTCAACATGCTATACACGGCCATAATATGCGTCAGTTATACTGTCATTGTAATTTATGATGACACCGATACGGTTGCAAAGATGAGAGTATAAAAGTGTTAATGTGCAGGAAAAAAACAAAAGAATGATGATAAGAAAGGCAAATCTAACTTTGTGCAGATGTGTGAATGGCTTTCGCTGCAGATGGCACATGAGTCAATGGGCACTTAAGAGTATTTGAGTTGATTCCTTTTGTAGATTAATTAATAATAAAATTTAAAAAAAAATTTTTTTAAATTGCATGACATGGTCTTTGAAAATGTCTCTACGTGAAAGATCGTACAGATGTGGGCAAATTTGCACTAGCTCGCTTATAACTCTGCATGGCAGTGTGTTCATGTTGTCTGATCTTGACTGACTGAACAACATAAACAAGATTTGGTAGGTGGAGCTCCAGGTCACACCTACCGATGACGTGGACCAATGGCAGTAAAATGGTGTTTAGCAGCTGGCAAGAATTTTTCCTAAAAGTTCGCCCAAGCAACCTGTTACGAACCACCGAAATGAACGCAAAATCACCTTCTTTTTGGCCAGATTTTGTTCTAAATTATGTCACACCTGTTCGTTCTTCGATTTCATATGAAGTATATTGAGGCCTTCAGTGTTTAATGTTGGTGGTCAAAGTAGCTTTCTGTGCTTTAGCGCCACCAGTTGTGCTGGTTTTGATAACGCGAATGTTTGCTTCAGGTGTGAATCGGCTTCATAGCAATCCATTGTTTCTATTCAAAATGTTAATCACGGCGAAAAATCGCATTTGGTGTGCCAAGGCTTTAAAATTGAGATTTAATTATCTATGGACTCTGATTACCCTTAATTTAACAACCCTTCCAGTGTAGCTGAACAGGCTCCAGTACATGTTTCCATACAATATCTATCCATTACATAGTCTACTGTAGAAGCAAACATTCTTATACGAACATGTGGGCATTATACAAACGGTTTAAGTGAAGTTGAAAACACAGGTGGAAGAATCTTACTTTCTCAGGTGCTCATGTTCTTTCAGGAAAAGCTCTGTCCGTCTGTTATTCACCCCTGATCCACTCTTGTACGTCCTGACAAGAGAAAAGAGCATTAAATAACAATTAAACAGATACATGCATTTTCTTAGGCAACTCACTGTATAAACATTATCCTATAGAAGGTCTGTCATTTCAGATGTGATGGGGGTTGGGGGGGGGGGGGGGGGTGCTGTGTGTTGTACAGTCTCTCTCTCTCACACAAAGAGCATTCAGTGTTAATAATGAATGAACACAGTGCTGGGAAGAGTAACCCTTCCCCAAGAGTTCTTTAGGGAAAGGGAAACTAAAGACAAAAACACCCCGTGTTCATGCAACGCCAGTCCTTTATTAAAGACACCCAGAGACTGGCCTGACAGCACAAATTAAAACCTATCCTTCTCAGACGAGAGAGCTGCTGAGGGCAGAAAGAGGGCAGTTAGAGGTACTGTATAAGGCCTGCTTCACACATACTGCTTCTGTGGCACGTTCATTATGGCTCTCATAACAGTTACAGCATTCACACTGTCTCTCAGACATGGCAGTTAGAGTAGAATTTAGGTGCAAAGTCTCATGCTAAAGAGAAAACACATTGAGAATGCACTATAAAACTATTTAGCAAATCAATTATCAGCAATACAGGCTTTAATGAACATAAAATACTATAATAACAAACTACTCACCCATTGTTTGAAAAAAGACACCTGTGTCAGGCTTTATGAAAGTTACATACACAGTACACAAGCAGTGACAGGTGCAAAGACAGTTTCATTCAGTAAATCTGACTGAATCAAGATAAGGCAGTCTATATTCTGCAGTTCACATCACACAGTTTATATTTACATAGAAGTTTATAATGCGATCGGTGTAATTAATTTTCATTTGGATGTAAATGTGATCTGTGCATGTAAATTAGATTAAAAGATCAAGTTTGTGCTAGCTCTCAATAGCTCACTCTCAATTATATAATTTGTCCTATTATACCACCAAATTGTGTAATTTATGGCCGTTGTCACTTGAAAAACTCAACGTGGTAACCTAGAAGTTTTCAGTATTTTCTTTATTATCCGTGTCTTTTTATTTACTTTTCTGTAAATGAATGTTTTTTGTTTTAATTTTTAATATATATATATATATATATATATATATATAATAAAAGTAAATACTTTCTTATTTTAAGGCAGTCCCTTTCTTTGACTTTAATTTCTGATATGTGAAGCACTGGATATTTGAAAGCTGCTATACAAATGTATTATTATTATTATTATTATTATTATTATTATTACAGAGCTGCAGCTCTGTGATGAGGCATAAACATTGTCTGTTTGAAAGCTCTACAAGCTCCTGCCCCACAGACGTAGTATGTGTGAAACAGGCCTAAGAGACAGCGACCTGAACAAAAACCTCAGTTAAACTAGGCCCCACCTTCTGAGTGTTTTTTGTTCTCTGCACCTATTGTAAACAGACTGATGTCGAAGGGATATTAATCCAGTTTCTATGGGATTATACCTGCCTGTTGGTCTAATCAACTGTCAGTCCGAATCAACCAAAGCAACACAGTGCTGACAGCCAACTTAATAATTCCAACAAGGCTTTAAAGGGCAATGCACTAAATCACACAGGGGTCTTTGCCATTTCTGCCTGTGACATTTGCATAGTGCTGTGATGTGGAGTCCTGTCGATTGATGAGGGGTGGGGCAGGTAACAGGAGGTGCACAGCACGTGCCACACGAACTCAGGGAGTAAGCAGAGGGGCAGACAAAGTCTCCAGTGGTGGTCCTGCTGAAACTAGAACCTCCACGGCCTGCACAACAGAAAATGGCTGCCCTGTATCACCTGACAAATCCAGCAGTGTGTTACATAAGGTACATTATCACCACCTGGTGGTAAATACGAATAATACAACTATTGTACCGGGACGGTACACCCAAAATTTTTAATTCTGTCATGATTTAAAAACCTTCATTTTTAAATCATGACCTTCACCTTCATTTTGTTCCAAACCCGTACTACTTTCTTTTCCCATGGAACACAAAAGCAGATGTTAAGATGGACCTTAGTGTCAGTAACCTTTCACTTTCATTGCATGAAAAAAATAAAAATAAAAAGATGAAATAAAAATGTATGGTGACTGATGTTGTCATTAGCCTCTTTCCACTGTGTCTTCAGGTTACAGTCTTTACACTGGGCGTGTCAGCTGCGCTGTGCTGCGTCCTTGGCTGTGTTCCACTTCACTTTTAAAATCCACTGGCTAACTCCCCTAAGCACTTCCCCTCGGGGGAATCCCCGCCGCCATTTTGGAAGTCCATTCCACTTCCTTAAGTGAGCGAGGGAAGTTTCTGTTGACAGACCCTCAACCCCTCGATTTTGACAGAGGGAGCGAGTCTACTCTGATGTATGCTTCAGGCAGCTCCATATCCCACAATGCAACTCGATTGTGACGTGACAGCAGACTGCGCTTCATAAACCCCACACCACACAACTCTAATGTATGATGAAGTGAAGTTAGGTCAATTAAGCAGTTTAGAAAAGTTATATTGAGATTTAACAGCATAATACTTGTAGCTACCTTAAACTGTTTATCACACAGTTATAGCCTAAGTGTTCATTGTTATGTTAACATTTGCGTTTGTGTAAATCTTGATTAATCCTTTCTAACAACTCATTCTAATGAAAAAATAAATAAACATATGAGATTTATACATAAGCCTCTGAAATCAATCTCCAAAAACATTGTATTCTCAGGTTCAAAAATCACTCAATAATTCCACAAATTGACATTAGCCTTCAACATGCTCCAAATGATCATGGGTTAAGGGTGTTCCAGTTAAAACCTTTGCACGTCTTCCGCCAGTAGTGGACATTCACACAACGTAAGTTTTAGGCACTTAAGATGTTTCACAAAAACATCTGTCTTAAGATGGTTATATACATTTTAGACTCCCAAACATTACTTTTGCAAACAGAAAAGATTAGAATGGAAGAACAGGGCGCTCTGCAAGAGATGGCATGGCCCCTACAGAGCCCCCCACTGAACATCGAGTCATTCTGGGATTACATGAAAAGACAGAAGCAATTGAGACAGCCTAAATAGATAGAAGAACTGTGGTGAATTCTCCAAGAAGCTTGGAACATCCTATCTGCCAACAAGAAAAACTGTGTCCAGGTGTACCTAGGAGAATTGGTGCCATTTTAAAGGCAAAGGTGGCCACAACAAATATTGATTTAGCTTTTTTATGTTTACTGGACTTTGTATGATGTTAATTGATAAATGAAAACTATATGGCATTATTTTTTGAATACATCCTCACTATTCAACATTTTTCACAAGTGCCTAAAACTTTTGCACAGTACTGTACATCCGAGTCCATGAGACGGAGAAGTTTGCAAGGGAAGGGGATAAAAATCTGAAATGGACCGGAGCCATTGAAGCCGCAGTGGGAGGCGAGATAAGGCACTCAGCCTATTTTAACCGCACAGCACACTCTGAACTCGGTGGAAAACATGTTGAAAATGCACTATAAAACAATTTTTCAACACGATCTTGATGAAAGCAAAACACAGCTTATAATGGATTTCAATTACCCATTCCCAATAAACATTTTATTATTTATGTCCATCATCTCTGGAAAATGCAATGTAGTAATCCAGAAATCACTTTATTTTCTGTATAGTGCTGCAACTGTCCCATAGATGTGGTGGAAACTCAAAGCGTATCTCCCGTTGAAGTCACGCAGCAGCGCTGCTGCTCACCTTTTGTTGTAAAAGATTGTGTTGATAAATACTGTAAGTTTAAAGTGCTTTTCAACATGTTTTCCACTGAGTTTAGCGTGTTGCACGGTTAAAAAAAGCTGAGCGTCTCATCTATCCTGTCACTGTGGCTACAGAGATGCAGCACCGCGCAGCTCATGCACCACTATAACCTGCAGACACAGTTTGGGTGAACAGCCCTAACAAAAGTGGTGAATTTGTACAGAAGCAATGCTTTAAATCAGTGGCTCTCAACCAGTGGGCCAGGACCCACTAGGGGGCCTCAGCACACTTCCAAGAGGGCCCCAAGATGACTTCAAATTAATTAAAAATAAGAAATATTAAAATAATTAAAATAATCCAACTTAATTAAAATGCTAAAAATACTTTAAGATGTATGCCCACAAAGTATAAACAGACACTTTCTGAAACTTCTAGAATCAAAAATTATCCATGATTAATTATTTTAATCAGACACGTCTAGTTTCAGGCGAGGGGGACTTCAAATATTGTCTTGGACAGTGGGGGGCCTTGGAGTCAAAAAGGTTGAGAACCACTGCTTTAAATAATGAGGACGACTTAAGACGCTACTTTTCAGTTTACTCGCTGATAGTAACAGCACGCAAATGCACCGCACGCTGTCAGCACGCTTAAACATTACAAAAAGTGGCATCTTCATTTAATTACTTTAAAATCAACACAGCTACAAATATTAAACTTACTAATTTGTTGTTGGATGACTAGTGGAGCATCCTGTCTCATTTGTAGAATGTGTTTCTTTCTAGGACTTCTGTCTGCTTGTTTTACATTTGTCATCTTCAGTTAGTCATTTAAATGCTGCCAAACAGCCGATTTACGTCGCTTTTTTGATGTATACGAGTCTGGTAGATCGAATTCCTCAGTTACATTTCGGAATTTGTATGTTTAATCTTCAGTTTAATGTGAATTGAAAGTTCACGTTCAGTTTGCAACATTTGGCCATTAAAGCACCATGCGCCACCAACTGTAACCATAGCAACAGCTCCAGTACCCACACCAGCACAAAAGTTTCCATTTAGGCTTACAAAATCTTACGAAAAACTCTTTTATATTATATATTTATACATTATATATAATATTTTGCCACATGTAAATAAAGCATTTCACAGTTTCTAACCGTGGATTCCAAATTCTTACTGTTAAATTAACCCTGATATTTTTAATTGCGGTTAATAGTAAAACCGCATAATCGCGTCATCCCTAATTCAAAGCATACACTTAAATATTTATACACTGTATCCTATCAAACATTCAAAAAAAGCATTAGGGTTACTGTTTCATAAAAAATATTACCCTTACCTGCTCATCTGAAATTACTGTCTGCTTTCCCCACAATGAAAAACAATTGATCATTTCTATGGACACCTTTACCATCTCCACTGACTCCACATATGACATATTTCAGGTTTTCTAAATTCATACGAAAGTTTTGTGTGGATAACAGACCTACAGACAAATTGCACATGTTGTCAGCCACTGACTGTCTTGGGTGTTTTATTCCTGCAGAGGGCGCTTGACCCTTCAAAACCGAATCCTCCATTCATCCGCATGCTTTAAGAATGCTTTATATCCATTTGGAGACATTTTACACTGGATAGTTATTTTAATAAAAACTGATAATTACAAGGATTCATACCTGTGAATGAAATCAGCCTCAGCATTAACTATAAAAGCATTTTTAAAAATCCTCATCCAGTAATAAAAAACAACTGTGAGTTCATGCATCCTGGCCAGCGCTGAGAAAAGTAACAGGTACCACGTGACACTGCCGTCTAGTTGGGCGATACCAACTCATAAAACGGAGGGGGGACTTCTGTTTTTGTCTCAATATGTCAGCCACGCAATTGCAAGGTATCTCATATGAAACTATTTTCAGCATTGATAAAAATAAATAAACAAGGACAGATACATGATTGGGGGTACAAAACCCCCTTCACAGCATTGGGGTGACGTGTGCCCCCCGTCTCCCCCAATTCTACACCAGTGCTGAAATGCCTATGCCCGGTGAAGACCGAGAAGCTGCTGCCATGAATGATAATAAGGACCGTTTCACAGCTCTCACCGTTTTCCCTTTGCCTTGTCGCATGTGAAACGCCACATTAACAGTACACAAAATTTTCATATTCGCCATACCTCTTCCATTGCATCGTTTTTTTTTTACTCCCAATTTGGAATGCCCAATTCCCAATGTGCTATTAAGTCCCCGTGGTCGCGTAGTGATTCGCCTCAGTCCGGGTGGCGGAGGACGAATCCCAGTTGCCTCCGCGTCTGAGACCATCAACCCACGCATCTTATCATGCCGCATTTATAGCGCGCGTGGAGGCTTAACGCCATCCACCGCGGAAACCACGCTCAACTCACCACGCGGCCCACCAAGAACAAACCACATTATAGCGACCACGAGGAGTTTACCCCATGTGACTCTACCCTCCCTAGCAACCGGGCCAATTTGGTTGCTTAGGAGACCTGGCTGGAGTCACTCAGCACGCCCTGGGATTCGAACTAGCGAACTCCAGGGGTGGTAGCCAGCGTATTTTACCACTGAGCTACCCATGCCCCCTCACTGCATCGTTCTTAACTGCTGAATCAAGTTTGTTGTCTTACAACACTATGCCAGTATTCCCCACACTCTGTGATGCCATGAGTTCTGCTCAAGTCTTAAAGGAGCCACATGTCTTTTGCAACATGAGCGATTGGTTTATGGCACGATCGGCAAAATTACCGATTACCAATCGAGTCATAGGACGTGCATAGCGGCCGATACCGATCGGTGGCCAATCGATCAGAGCATCCCTAAAAGGGACTATTCTGCCTAACATTCTGTCATTCTGCTTTCCACAGATGACAGAAAGTATTCAGGTTTGGAGCAAAATGAGGGTAGCCAGAATCCACTATATCAGACCATCAATACAAGCCACCCACTATAACACAGTAAATCAGGTAAAAATAAATGGGCAAATCTTGACGCGAAGCATAAAAATAAAGAAACAATTTAACTTGAAACAATTTGAAATTAGGGATTTTAAGCAATAGCTGCGGATGGCTATGTCGTTCTGTGTTCTACGGAGTATGCTCAACTTTAATTTCCTACTTCCAGACGTTGTTCTTCCACCGTCTACTATGGGAGGTTGGCTGCAGCCAATACTATACGACAGATTATGGAAGTAAATGTTATCTTTTCTCAAGAGATGAATTGAAATTAGCCTAGTAAGAAACCTAACATCCTCCTCAAAACTCATATGTTAAATGTATTACCTATGGAAGGCCAAATTATCTTATAATGTTCCCAACGTTACTCGTCATAACAGCATTTTTACTAGTAAGAATTTAAATTACAGAGCTCTATAATTAAATTTTTACTAGTAAGATTTCTAACTTAATTGATACTAGCAAAAAAAAAAAAAAAAAAAAAAAAACGAATTAAAGATGTTTAATTGCAGAGCTCTGTAATCAGAATTCTTGTAATTGTAGAGCTCTGTAATTTAATATTTACTAGTACAAACGTAATTTTAGAACTCTACAATAGTGATTCTTACTAATAAGAATTGCATTGCAGAGCTCTCTATTCAGTGGCATCTCATTATGGTAATGGCGCCTCATGTATATTCATATTCATCTGGCTTGTATACATTGGCAGGTGGGAAAATGTATATAAATATGTATCAGGGGCACAAAATGTATTATGAATATACAGTATATGATTATATATTATATTATATCATATATTATTATACATTTATTAAAATCAGATTAAAATCATTACGAATTCTGTTATAAAAAATACTTTTGTCAAGTATTACACATTAGGCACAACTTGTGAATGAAAGAAAAACAATGCCAGGGGAAATGAAAAAATAATATGCCGAAAAACATTATTCCATTTTCTTAAAAAATGAAGAAAAAAGTGCTATCCTCCTTTATGATTCATTAAAAAAATATATATATATATTAAAACCACTTGTCTGTCTTCTGTTTTGCACGTACACCTCTGTACTATTTGCAAACTTTCACACAATCTAAACATTTAAATTCGACATATTTTGATTAAACAAAATGCATTTTTATCATTTTCAGGACACACTGTTTGTCTCGCGCATCCACAAGTGTCTGACTGGCATGTTTCTAAAAACTATAATGTAGATCAGGGTTCCCCAATTAGTTTTCACCAAGGGCCAAATTCTGTCAACAATACAAAATCAAGAGCCACAGCCATTGATATAATGACAAATTTTTTTGTGCTGCTGCTATTATTATTACTATTGTTGTTTTTATTATTAACTCTGTACTTGGAATTCTTACTTGTAGAAAATCTATTGTAGAGCTCACTTATTGAAATATTACTAGTACAAATACAATTACAGCAAGTAACGCTGGATGCGTTAAAAGCAAAATCGGCTTGCCATAATTACTTATGGTTGGTTAGAACAGACTTTAAATTAAACCAAAAATCAATAATATTAATAATAATAATAATAATAATAATAATAATAATAATAATAATAATATCTAGGTTTTTAGACTTAATAGTGACATTGTTCAAATGTAAAAACTGACAGCAGGCTATCATTTAACACTAAAAGCATCCCATTTCCTGCTGTTTTGAATGACATTTTTTCATACTTAAATGATTGATTGCTCCATTCCGACGTCCTCTATGTGATTGCTTTTTTATTTTTGCATATCGTGGCAATGGTGGTTGATCAGTTTATTTCCGGTACACTTAGACATCTAATTTGCTTAAAATCCTTAATAACCAGCTAAAAGCCGGGATGAACGGGTCTAGAAAATATGCCAATCTGCGGTTCACAGGAGATCTCCTAAACTGTAAACTGGAAGCTTATTGCTGGTCAGATGAGTAAGTGTCTTAACAGGCAGGATGTGGGTAATACTGCTCATTTGTGTAAATACAGAATGTATTCCAGTGCTGAGAGACCAAAGCCTACTTTGACAAGAGTTTTTTTCTACTGAACAAATATGTTCAAGATCAATGGCAGGAAGATATACAGAGTTTAATGTTAATACATAGTAGTGCCACAACAACAATTTTAAGGCACAAAAATTAAACAAGCAGCCCATGGAGGTACTACAGTATGGCTTTGCACCTCAGATCAGTAAATCATTAAACAGCCCTCATGGTTTGAGGGACATGGCTCATTTTATCAGCTTAGGGGATCCCACAGTGTTAAGAGATAAAGGTCAAAGTGACTGCATTAACTGCAAACGTGTTCATGGACAGGATTCTCACTCAAGATATGGGATGGTAGATGACAATTCATCCTATATTGGGTGGGTTTGATCTTCATAACAAGAAAAAAATATATATATAGTATTCTCCGACTTTAGAAAGAGATTTAAGAGAAGACTTACTCAATGTCTTTTCTGACAGATCCCAACAGATCTTCACGCTCCCTGATTGCCATGAAGTTTAATTTGGTTTTATGAAATTCATGTGTGTAGTCCTAGAATAAGGAGAAAGAGAGAGAAGAGAAAAAAAAAAAAAGTTGAAGAGGTTCAAAATAACATAAGCTAGCTCAGCTATTTTGATATCAAATACAAGAAGCGTCCTCAGTCCAGGGTTTTTTAAATGTTACAGTGTTATTCTGGAATCATTAGATTAATTACGATTATTTTATTCCATTGACAGCCATAGTAAGAAATACAAACGTAAAAAATTATATTTTTCGTATATTATGAAAAGAAAATCTTATTAAATAAGGGTTGTAATTCACTATTCTCTGTAAAGCTGCTTTGAAATAATTTTTTTTTGTATAAAGCACATCATTTTTTGTAAACTTTTAAAAAAGTATTATAAAATATAATTTTATTATATTATGTTTTAAATTGAACTAAATTGAAAATGTTACTCTTCGGTATATACAGGTGCATCTCAATAAATTAGAATGTCGTGGAAAAGTTCATTTATTTCAGTAATTCAACTCAAATTGTGAAACTCGTGTATTAAATAAATTCAATGCACACAGACTGAAGTAGTTTAAGTCTTTGGTTCTTTTAATTGTGATGATTTTGGCTCACATTTAACAAAAACCCACCAATTCACTATCTCAAAAAATTAGAATATGGTGACATGCCAATCAGCTAATCAACTCAAAACACCTACAAAGATTTCCTGAGCCTTCAAAATGGTCTCTCAGTTTGGTTCACTAGGCTACACAATCATGGGGAAGACTGCTGATCTGACAGTTGTCCAGAAGACAATCATTGACACCCTTCACAAGGAGGGTAAGCCACAAACATTCATTGCCAAAGAAGCTGGCTGTTCACAGAGTGCTGTATCCAAGCATGTTAACAGAAAGTTGAGTGGAAGGAAAAAGTGTGGAAGAAAAAGATGCACAACCAACCGAGAGAACCGCAGCCTTATGATTGTCAAGCAAAATCGATTCAAGAATTTGGGTGAACTTCACAAGGAATGGACTGAGGCTGGGGTCAAGGCATCAAGAGCCACCACACACAGACGTGTCAAGGAATTTGGCTACAGTTGTCGTATTCCTCTTGTTATGCCACTCCTGAACCACAGACAACGTCACAGGCGTCTTACCTGGGCTAAGGAGAAGAAGAACTGGACTATTGCCCAGTGGTCCAAAGTCCTCTTTTCAGATGAGAGCAAGTTTTGTATTTCATTTGGAAACCAAGGTCCTAGAGTCTGGAGGAAGGGTGGAGAAGCTCATAGCCCAAGTTGCTTGAAGTCCAGTGTTAAGTTTCCACAGTCTGTGATGATTTGGGGTGCAGTGTCATCTGCTGGTGTTGGTCCATTGTGTTTTTTGAAAACCAAAGTCACTGCACCCATTTACCAAGCAATTTTGGAGCACTTCATGCTTCCTTCTGCTGACCAGCTTTTTAAAGATGCTGATTTCATTTTCCAGCAGGATTTGGCACCTGCCCACACTGCCAAAAGCACCAAAAGTTGGTTAAATGACCATGGTGTTGGTGTGCTTGACTGGCCAGCAAACTCACCAGACCTGAACCCCATAGAGAATCTATGGGGTATTGTCAAGAGGAAAATGAGAAACAAGAGACCAAAAAATGCAGATGAGCTGAAGGCCACTGTCAAAGAAACCTGGGCTTCCATACCACCTCAGCAGTGCCACAAACTGATCACCTCCATGCCACGCCGAATTGAGGCAGTAATTAAAGCAAAAGGAGTCCCTACCAAGTATTGAGTACATATACAGTAAATGAACATACTTTCCAGAAGGCCAACAATTCACTAAAAATGTTTTTTTTATTGGTCTTATGATGTATTCTAATTGGTGGGTTTTTGTTAAATGTGAGCCAAAATCATCACAATTAAAAGAACCAAAGACTTAAACTACTTCAGTCTGTGTGCATTGAATTTATTTAATACACAAGTTTCACAATTTGAGTTGAATTACTGAAATAAATGAACTTTTCCACGACATTCTAATTTATTGAGATGCACCTGTACATCTAACATTACTCCAGCATAAGGAAAATACACTGTCAACCTAAGAAGTAAGTATCTTCCAGGTAATATTTTAATAATTTATTTTCGTTTCGTAATACATTTAATTTTAAAAACAAGAAGTCTTTATAAAATCATGTTAACAATTTTTTCTCACACAGGGGGTCAATTTGGGGGTCCTTGGCATCAAAAAGTGAAAACCTCTGCTCTGGTCAACGATATTTTCAATAAAAGCAGTAAAATGTTAATATATCATTTAGATTAAAGATGATGTGTGTAAACAAAACAAGTAAACAATTTGTAGGCTGATTCACTTGAAAAGACAAAAAACTGTGGCTGTTTGTTTGAGTGTCTCACTCTACACAGAAACACTAGCTCAACCAATAGCATGAGTTTCAGGCAGGACCACCAGTTTGTCCAATTAATGGAAGACAGAGAGAAGTGAAAATGATGCAATTTCACTTGGTGATGCTAGTGGGGCACAAATTACACACTTCACCTTAAATCTAGTATTAAAGTCTCAAGACAAAATGTATCTTAAGAATATGGTTATCATATCCGTATATAAATAAATACATGCACAACAATGGTGGGACAACTCTTTGTGAAAGATCAGTTCTGTGCTTTTCACAGGAATCTATAAGAAACTCACCTGCAGGATATCTCTGTGCCTCTGGAGAGTGTGCATTAGAGCAGCATTAAGAGATGTTACTCCTGGTGTGCTCGTATACTCAGCCATCTTGTCATTCACCCCTGTAAGCTATTAAATGCAGGAGAGAAGAGAGACAAAGTTTTTGTGTTACTGCTCCCTCAAAACAACCTGGACATTACACTCAAACCTAAATCTGTAGGTTCTGATTTGCTTAAAGAACCTTAGTGTTATGCATAATTACATATGATTTACAAATAGAGCTTCATTAATTGTGTTTATGAAAATGTATCAATTGACATAAGTAGAGCAGTGATGCCAGCTCCACTACAAACAAAAGAATATGGACTGTGACTGATTCAGAAACATTAGTTGACAAAAGGTCTTACTTTTGCAAGTAGCTGCTCAATCTCCACTGACATGGTGTCAAACATTCTGTCCTGAGTGGAGTTGCAGAGGAGAGGTGTTGTATCGGAACTATTAAAAACAGAGATAGAAGAGAACCGTGTTATCACCACCCTCTAATGCTGCGTTTGGAATGATATCTTGAGAACATCATAGCTTTTTTTAATGAACTACAAGCACATCAAAACAAAACAAAAAATCAGATGCTTATTACACCTGTCTCCTCTACGGCCGTCCCGTGAGCTGTTGTAACTGGTGCACAGTTTACTGAAGGACACCAGCTTCAGGTCCAGCTCATTCTCCAACTGCCTCGCCTGCTTCCGCAGGTCTGTCAAAGTGCAATAAAACAAAATAACATACAGCATTTGTATTGCTCCCCTTAGTAAGCAATCTCAGTAGTTATATACAGTTATCAAATGTAAGACTATAAAGTTACATAACACAAATCAGTAAAATTAACATTCAGAAAAGCATTGGCATTACACCCTTCAGTAGAGTTGGTTAGTCTACTTTATAAAAAGTGGACACATTTACAGAGCAATCAATAAAATTAACATTCAGCAACAGAGTCTTTTTATATTTATGCAAGCCAAAATGATAAAACACATAGCACCAATATCCTGTGTATCAAGTGTTTATATATACTGTCTACATTAGCTAAGCTGACTGCTCTCATGTATTTTTGGGCATTATGGCGTCACGCGTTTCAACGTTCGAATCATGCCTATGAAGATGCTGTCTAGGTAGGAAGCTCACAAGGTTTCGGTACGGAGCCCATGAGTGTGCTTTATTTTTGTGTAAAAGCTAATTTCATATTCACAAGAGTGATCTGAAACTACGTCTAAACTTTTCAGACATAATATTAGTTCACGATACATTTTATTTCTTATGTGTTATAGAAAGTCTGCATAAACTGAAATACATTTAAGTATCTTGCTCTATCAGTACTTCAGATTTCGGGCTGATCGAAAGCACTGATGTCTGCTGACTAGCGAGCTAATGCTAACGACGTCAGTTACAGGAGTTACTGGACTGCGTTTCCAGCGAAACATTATTAAAGACCATTAAGAACAACAAATTGCTCTGAGTTATCACAAAGTGAAATATATGTTTTGGTCGAGTGGGATTTGTAATGCTTTGCCACCTCACCTTCCCAATAGTTGCTGCTTCCTCCTGCCATCTTTGTTGTTGCACGTCATCCGAGGTGGTGCTGGCAGAGGCGGGGACGTTCACTCCACACCGCGCGCTTTCACGACAGCGCCTCCGAGTGCTGTTAAAGAGAGTTTTTTTTTTTATTATTATTATTTTTAAAACATTTTTAATTGCTTTAACCAATATAACATGACAGTCAAACCAACTGAAAGCATAAGAAATAAACTAAAAAAAATAAAAATTAAAAAAAATTAAAAAAAATTAAACCAAAAATATATATCGACAATATACAGATTTCAAAAGGCTATAAATTATACAATATACAATGCATACAACATTAAGATTCAAAAGGGGATATATAAGGCTTTATAAAAGTTAATACTCTAGCGCTTTACTGTTTTTGTTTTTTTTCTCTTGTTAACAAATTAAAGTAATACTTTACTTCTATTTGTTAAAGAGATAGTTCACACAAAGATGTAAATTCTCTCATCTTCTTCTTCTTTTGTTTTTTGGCGATTAGCAGTCTATGTGTATATTGCCACCTACTGAACTGTGATGCAATCATGATTTATGTAGTTAATATTTTCCTTTAACCTTCCATTCTTTCGTTTTCCTTCTCTCCCTGCTTTCGTATACAACTCCCTTAAAAAAAAAAAAAAAAAGATGCTTTTCCCCTCTCTAGCTCAATCAAGACCCCATGATTCAGATGGCGCTGCGTGTTCAGCTCCTCCATCCTCCACACAGAACCCCTCATGATCCTAAAAGTGTGGAATAGCATCATTAATCTAATGTATATTAAATGATTTTATTCAAACCTGTACTATTTAAGTACTGCATCAAAATCCATACTCCCAACCCATTAAAAATTCCAAATCCGTATCTTTTCAACCTTTTTTATTTAAATATATTATTAACTCTCTTCTCTCCTCTTCATACCTACTGCAATATTACATGCTCAACTGTTTCTTTTCCTCCACAATACTCACATAAACCATTTTCATGTACTCCAGATATATACAGTGATGAATTCAAACCTGAATGCCCAAGTCTTAACCTAGTTATTATAACCTCTTTTTCCCCTATTTCTTCCACAAATATTCCTTTTACTATCTACCATTTAAAAAAAAAAAAAAAAAAAAAAAAAAAAAAAATCTTATATAAATGTCTATCCTTACAATCATTATTCCAAACCTCTTGCCATTCTTTAACAATATTTTTCCTTATAATGGATTGAACATCACCTTTACCCAAAGGACCGCTAACATCCACTTCTTTCCTTTTTAAAGCATTTTTAGCTAGCTCATCTGCCACTTCATTATCAGATACCCCTACATGCGCTGTTACCCAACAGAATCCTACTTCCACTCCTTTCCTTTGTATTTGCCGCACCAACGTAAATATTTCATTCATCAGATCTTTCCTTGATGACTGCCGGGTAAAAAGTTTTTTTTAAAACAGATGCAGAATCAGAACACACCACCACTCTGTCTGGTCTTATCTCTTCTACCCACATTAATCCTATAATAATAGCAACCATTTCTACAGCATATATTGACAACTCTGATATTAGTCTCTTTGATATAGTTAACTCAAGACCTGGAATATATACTCCCACTCCTGTAATCCCTAGATTTGTTCCTCTTGAACCATCTGTATATATTTGAGTTCTTGTATAAAATCTTTCCTTGATATGCTTATTTACATTTGTCCTATTTCTTCCCATTCTCTTCTCTTATCTAGTATCTCCAAATCTATTTCTAAGTCAGGGAATATCCATGATGGAACTTCACTCCATACAGGTGACGCATTACATATTCTGTCTACAATTTGATATTTTTCTGCCACATCATTTATAATCCACCCAAAACCCCTTCCTTTCTTATTTAAATACTCCCAACAGTTTAAACATTAGAAACAATATGGCTTCCAGCATGACTCTTCAAGTTTGCCCAATATACCAACAACAATTCTATTCTGTGTAAATTCATTGGCCTTTCATTTGCCTCAACTAACAAAGAATTAACTGGTGTCGACTTAACTGCTCCTAGACATATTCTGAGAGCTCTGTACTCTATTTTATTTAATTGATTTAACACCATTATTGAAGCAGCACCATAAATCATGCATCCATAATCAAGCACAGACCTTATCATGATATATCATCAATAATTATGTTCTTTCTGCTCCCCATTCTTTCCCCACTATTGCTCCGATCATGTTTAAAATTCTCAGACATTTCTTATCCATTTCATCTATATGTTTCTTCCATGTATAACAGCTATCAGACCACATACCTAGATACTTAAATACTTTCATACATTCTATTGATTTTCTATATAGTAATAATTCTAAATTATTGGGAATTTCTTATTTCCGAGTATAGTACATACAACATGATTTGCTTGTTGACATTTTAAATCTCCAGTCTATTGACCATTGTTCCACCTTTTTAATGGCTGTCTGCATACTTAAATTCACATGAGAAATGTTTCAGCCTCTCTTCCATATAGCACCATCATCTGCATATAAAGCACACCCTATACCTTGACCTAAGTTTGCAAATATATCATTAACCATTATGTTGAAAAGCAATAGACTAATGACACTACCTAGTGGAATACCATTTTCAGCAGAGAAAATAGATGATAAACATGAACCTTCCTGTACCACAAATGTTCTATCAAATAAAAACTGTAGTAACCAATTGTAAATTTTTCCTTCTGTTCCTAGTCTTGATGCTTTAATTAGCAGGCCCTCTGTCCATATCGTATCATATGCCTTCTCAATTAAATCACTGCCATAATCTCTTTCATAATAATAGATTTTTCTATATCATTACTAATCTTAATTAGCGCATTGTTGATCTTCCGCTTCTGAATACACTAAATTATATTTAGAATATTTACCCTTACTTTCTAGATCATAAAATTAATTATCTCATCATTTATTCACCCACTCATGCCATCCCAGATGTGTATGAAATTCTTTTTTCTGCTGAACACAAACATAGGTTGTTTAAAAGAATATCTCAGCTCTGTTTGTCCAAACAATGCAAGTGAATGGTGCCAATTGTTGAAGCTCCAAAAAGGAGATAAAGTCAGCATAAAATGAATCCATAAGACTCCAGTGGTTTAATCAATAGCGGCTTTTCCACTATCGGGCCAGTGCGAGCCAGGGCTATTAACTGGCCAGACGGGGCCAAGGACCGCGTGCCACAAGACCAAAATAGATCTGCGTTCCCACCATCAAGCCAAAAGTCCCACAGCTTTGCCTTAAAACCCGCCTTTAACACGCCGCCCTGGTGCCAACGTCACACACCCTGCCCATTTCACAAGCAAGAGGGCAGCTCAAGCTGATGTATCATGTTATCTAGTTATCTAGAATATCGAGTGTATATCGTTTGTGAATATTATCTATCTAGCAAGATAAGTTAGCACTGACAACTCACCACTCTCTCCACTAACAGCGGGACGATGTCCCAGCACACTGTCCATGACCTCAAACCATGAAATGTTCTTTCTTTGGGCACCACTTTGTCCATTGTGTCAATTTGGATTTGTGCTGTACCCGCGATTTTTATATTTTTTCCAGAACTTGTACCATTGTGTGCTGGATACACAACCTGGCAAGTTCGGCGAAACTCCGCCTTTGACATTGACCCCGCCTCACTCCCCAATTGGCCTTGTTTGACCCAAGGGTAATCGGCGGGCCAAAGGCCGTAGGCCCAGAGAAAGCCCAGAGGTGGCACGATGAAGCCCCGAAAGGGAGAATGGGAACGCAGCTGGCCCTGGCACGTACTAGCATGCCCTAATTTGGCCTGATAGTGGAAACGCAGCTAATGTCTTCTGAAGAAGACCAAAATGTGCACTATAAGAAGTGTAATCGAGCTTGAAATAATGATCGTCAAGAGGACTGCTGCCAAGATGTACAGTGAAAAAAAAGAGTTACATTTTTGTCTGTTCTCACCCAAAACTTATTAAATCGCTTCAGAAGACATTGATTAAACTACTGGTGTCTTTACTGGATTACTTTTATGCTGATTTTATCTCCTTTTGGGAGCTTTTGGAGTTCTAGTCACCATTCACTTGCATTGCATGGACCTACAGAGCTGATATATTCTTCTAAAAATCTTAGTTTGTGTTCAACAGAAGAAAGAAAGTCATATGCATCTGGGTGAGTAAATGACGAGAGAATTTTAATTTTTGGGAACTATCTTTTTAAATAAATAATCCACCCCAAAATTATCATTCTTTCATTGTTTTCTCACCCTCATGACATTCTAAATCAATTTTTGCTTGTTATTCACTGAAAATCTATACAATATTGTCCTTTTTGGAGCTTGACAGTACAAACTGCCAAACACTTGTTACCAAAAGAGCAGTCTGGACATTGTTGGTTTTGCCATTAGCAAGAGTAAATGATGACAGAATGGACCCTTTTCACAGACTGTAATGACATGTTTCTGCCTTATTTACCAGTGTAAATCAAACAAACTTTTGTATATTAGCAATTTTGTAATTATTTAGTGTACATTTTTAACATTATACTTCGTATTTTATTACCCTGGATTTAGGTTTATTGCACCTGTGAGTTATCACAGGTGCAGTAAGGTTTCTAATACAGCTGCTGAAGGATTGACATAAAATTTGGCCTCTTTCTCTCTTCTGACTGCTGTAATACACCGCTCTCTATTTTTTCTTTTGGAAAGCTTTGAAAGTGTAATAGTGGATTTTTTTCTTTTGCTGTTGGAGCAAACGTGTAAACAAAAATTATACTTGCTTTAGTCTCCCATTCATTCACTGCTACACAATCCGGATATGTGAAAAGGGTCCATTTTCATTTTTAGATCATCCAAAATGTGTAGTACTGGGGGACTCCAGGATTAAGGTTGGGAAGTGCTGGTAGACATAGACCTGGAGTAGTGAGTTGAAGTAAGAGGGTGCTGTTCCATCGGCTGTTCTGAAGGCCAAAGTCAAAGCCTTGATAAAAATGATGCTCATCAAATATTCAGAACAGTTTCAGTTTTATTTATATCCCATATCATCAGACACCAGACATTTCATTTCTTTTGCACAGTTCTTTCACTCTTGACAGAAATTGCACTTGTGTAATTTACATGTAGTTGGCAACAATTCACTATCTACAATCATTATTTTATAAAAAAGGGGGGGGGAAACATCAGCACAAACATACAAAAGTTAAACACATTTGTTCAAACATACCCAGTAATTTACATTCAAGCATGACAATCAACATCAAGCCAAATCCAGATTTGTAATGGGGTCAATTACTAATCAAATCATGTAAATATAATTCTCATTTGACTTGTAAGAATGATTAATCTGGAACAGCCATGATATGAATTACAAAAAATTTAAATCTAACATTAAAGAGATAGTCTGGGCAATTCTGTCACCACTCGCTCACTCACTCATCTTTCTTCTGAAAGGCAAAATGTTGGGGACTGACAGCCTCATTCACCATGCACTTTCATAACATCTTTTTTTCTATAAAATCTCCTTTCGTGTTCCACAGACAAAAGTCTGGTTTGGAACAACATGAGGGTGAGGAAATGAATTTTTATTTTTGGCTGAACTACTAGCCCTTTAAAGTTTGATACCTGCTGTGTTTAATGGGGTGTTTCTTGCTTTTCTAGTTTAAAAGCATGAGGTCAAAACATGATCTTCTCCATCCCAATTATTATATTTAACTTTAAGAGGGGAGAACGGAATCAAAGTTTCAGATTCATAAACTGAAAAGGAATTTGTCAGAAACAAACTGAACTGAAAACCTGCCTGCACATAGTTGGCAGTACTTACAGGTTGCTCTGCTGGTTTCAGATTGCTCAGTAACACTATATTGACACACACTCAACAAAATCTCATCTTTACATTCAAGAAACTCACTGTGGTGCACACAACACAGGGACACTAAAAAAGAAATATTAGATAAGCATGTTCCCAGATGATGATCAGTGTTTCAATCAAACAGGCAACTGTGGATTTTATGGAAATGCAGATGCAGGATACAGAGACATTCAGCACTTTCCAACTCTACAATGTATGTTTCTCCTTTTCTTGTTTCCTGAATTGCACACAACATTTATCCATGTCAACAACAAAAGTTTCTACAGCACTGATTTTTTTCCAATCATTTTAGGATGCCTGAGAGACAGTAAGCAAAATACATTTTGCAATGGATGGATGTAAAAACTAAAATAAATGTATTACTTCAAATGAATGGAATAGGGACGACATTTTCAAGAGTGAACATTACAGAAAAAATCCAGACAAACTAAACACTTTAATGTCCTCGGTTTGGAGTTGTTATTAATGCATCACCAAATCCCTGAAAGCCAAAATAACGGTAGAGAAATGGCAAGGCAGTGGATGAGCATGCTTATCAGTCAACATATCCAATACATTATCTATATAAATAATGTGCTTCTGGATAAATAGAGTCCGGAAAATGAGGGATTGCTTAATGTAAAAAATCTAAATCCTGTATGTCTGAAAAGCTGTTAATATTTATGGCAAACTATAAGTCTCACAGTCTGAGACGTTTAATGCTGAGTCACTGTGAGAAACGTATACATGCTCAAATTAAATATCTTAAATGAACAGTTCACCCAACAATGAAAATTCTGTCATCATTTACCCACCCTCATGTCGTTCCAGCCTCAGTCACCATTCACTTTGATTGTAGGGAACAAAGATACAATGAAAGTGAATGCCAACTGAGGCTGTCTTTCTGCCTAATAGCATCTTTTGCGTTCCACGCAGAATGTAAGGTTTGGAACAACATTAGGGTGAGTAAATTATGACAAATTTTCATTTTTGGATGAACTATCCCTTTAATTGGATGAAAAATTTGTGATAATGTTTTGGACCACTCAGTTGGCTATGCATTACCGTAGATAAAGAGAATCGAAATCACATGGCAGTCCGTATCTGTTTTTCAAAACAAAACTGATGTCTATGAATCTTGAAAAACAGATTTTGAGATGGATCAATTCATGTTGACTCAAGTCCAAGCAAAAGGAGAAGATTCCATTTATACAACAAAATCCTCATTCACACATTTCAACAGCAGCCAATACGCAACCACTAATCTAACAAGGCACAGTGTTTCATAATCCTGTTGAGATTTATGCAATGATGGAGCTTTTCAGTTTCCAATTTAAAGGGTGGAGAACTCGCATAATATAGACCCAGATGAATAAGCAGGCTGGTTGAGAGCAGGTTGAACAGTGGTTAGTTGCATACACTATGGTGCAAAACGGTTGCCCGATTTAACTAGGGCATTTAAGTGCATCTCATGGTGGTTTTCAGGGTTTAAACGGTTTGGACGATTATGCTGCAGGCTGTTAAGGTGAGCACCCTCTTGTGGGCCTGCGGGCAGTGGACAGATCAGGGGAGGAGAAGGAGCCGTCATGGCTCAAAGTTTGTTAGTGTATAGTGTGTCCTCATCGCTTTCACTCTCATCTTGAAATTCGTGGCTCAGAAGAGACTTTTTGGAGCCCATAGATGTGAGACGGATCTCATCGTCGTAGTCGTCTCCATGCTGTCGCAGCCGATGAAATCCATCCTTTTGTCTGTTTGACTTGGCTGAGCAAACGCACCAGATAATGCAAGCTGTGACTACCAGGGCAGTCATTGCTGCAGCTGGGGATCAGATAATGAAAACCATCAGCCATAGAAAATTTTTATATAAAAGCACAAGTGTGTAATTTTTTTAATGTTAAAATACTATTCCAGCTTAATATAACAGCTATAAGTAAGCCATTCATAGGTTGATTCCCCTGAAAAGTGTCAACTCTGTGGCGATATAAAAACATTGTTCTGTTTGTCTTAACATTCAGACCAGCCCGGCATGGCAACATTGGCTCAAACAATAGTCTGATTTGGGGGAGGGAGTATCTGTTTGTTCAACAAATGGAAGATGTGTTCGAAAACGATTCTTATTTTCCTTATAATCCCATTTGGTGACATTAGCGAAGCAGAAGTTACACACTTCAGCTTTAAAGTATCATTTACATTTTTTTTTATTGAAAATAGCAAAGACAATCAATATGGAGTACTTTAGCTCTAGTAAAACTATTAAAAAATCTATTTAAAGAAAACGCTCACCCAAAAATTATAATTCATCATTTACTCACCATAATATTGACTTTCTTTCATCCACAAACATAGATATTTGATGGGAAATATGATGTCTGTTTGTCCATACAATTCAAGTGAATGGTGACCAAATTTTCAAGCTCCAAAAAGCACATAAAGGCTTAATAAAGATAATCCATAAGATTCCAGTGGTTTAATTCATGTCTTCTGAAGCGATCCATTTGATTTTGGGTGAGAACAGACCAAAATAAATCCTTTTTCACTACAAATCTTTACATCAGCAGTTTCCTCGTCGATCATGATTTCAAGCTCGATTACACTTCCTAGTGCCATCTAGTGCTCTGCGCATGCCTCAAGCGCTTGGAAGTGTAATCGAGCATGAAATTATGATTGTGCCTAGAGACTGCAATGGCAAGATGTACAGTGAAAAATGAGTTATTTTTGGTCTGTTCTCACCCAAAACTGATTAGATCACTTCAGCAGAAATGGATTAAACCACTGGAGTTTTATGGATTATCTTTATGTTGTCCTTGAACTTGAAACTTTGGTCAACATTAACTTGCATTGTATGGGCAAAAACATTCACTTGCATTGTATGGGCAAACAGACAAAATATCTCCATTAAAATATCTTCATTTTTGTTCTATAGAAGAAAGAAAGTCATACGAGTTTGAGACGAAACAAGGGTGAGTAAATGATGATAGAATTATCATTTTTGGGTGAACTATTCTTTAACCTCATCAGGAAAATTTAATATTCTGACAAAGAATTTAAACACCATAAAAACCTAAGCCTCTTGCCATAAGAGATTTGATCTGCATACCTGCACTTGCCACTACTAATTCTCTTGGAAGGCCAAATATATCGTTCTCCATGTCGAACTCAATGACTATAGAACTTGCTGCTTCAAACGGTGACACAGACACCTGAAATGACCAACAGGAGCTGTTAAAAACTTATGCATAGATAGCACATAACTCATCACTCATCCAAATCAATTACATTTTCTAAATTTCCCCACAAGCTATACTCACCTTCTGGGACTGTTGCTGGTAGCCATCAGCTACTGCTTCAATGTTGTGTAAACCTGGGGCCAGAAGCGCATGGAAGTATCCTCCCTCACTGGTGAAGACTCGTACACCACCATTCAACACTATCATTGCGCCCATAATGGGCTTACCATTCTTATCCTTGACCACTCCACGAATCCCTTTGTGCACCTAGAACAGAAGAACCAGATTCAGCATGGAAGAGATGAGATGCACTGGAAGGAGTGGCAGAGAAGGAAATAGACTGACCTCCACCAGCATGCTCAGCAGAGACTTTCTGTTCTCGGCCCAAAGCGTGGGCAGCTTTTCAGCCGATGGGAACAGGCAGCAGCTGGTGTAGACAGTGATTTCGGGACAATGACCAAAGTCCACACTGAAGTCCTAAAGCATGGAAAAGAAGCACTTAGATAGTCAAAGAGAGAGACGTTTATAGTTTAAAAGAAAGATATTTATAATATTAAGAAAAATTAAGATGTATCTCAATTTACAGTGGTTCTCAACTGATGAATCACGACCAAAAAAAAAAAATGGGGCGCAGGTCTGGTCTAATACGGTCACGTAAATGCAAAAATATAATTGCAACTAACCATATAAAAGTGCATAATTAGTAAAGCAAAACGCTTCTGCAGAAAATTCTTCTGTTACTTGGCAGAAGATTGCCAAATTAGGCAGATGCCAACATGGACAGGTTGCGTGACATGCCCCCATCCTAGAAAACCATTAACAAATCTACCAAAGTTAACAGAAAATAAGACCCAGACTATATATTAAACATGGGTTCAATTTAGGGATGTGAAGGAGTAATTGACTTATCGGGTAGTCAATCTGCACCAGGCTAGTCAACTATTAAAGACTACTACTACTATTAGCTACGACTATAGCTGGTGTGTGGCGAGCGTACTGGCGCACTATGGCGTCGCATCATCCAGGTGGATGCTGCACACTGGTGGTGGTTGAGGAGAGTCCCCCTATACTGTAAAGCGCTTTGAGTGCCTAGAAAAGCACTATATAAATGTATGGAATTATTAATTAATACTTGAATATCGCAAATATTCACCAAATCTCGCAGTTACAATTCAGTTCACTGGGGGAGCAGTGCATGTGTGTCATCGAGGTGTTGGATGAGAGAAAGAGATACCATTGCATCTGTGCTTTAAAGCAAAGCCAAGTGTGGCAATACTTGTAATATTTTGATTCTTACTGAATTCTACTCTACTGATATTCGGTTCTTGTTGGAGTCATACAAACCAATGAACGAGGATCTGCTTTTATGGTGGAAAGAAAATGCGAAGCGGTACAAGAAACTCAGAAGCTTATCAGACCAGTATGTGTATATGTGCATTTAATCTCTGGAAACGGGCAGAGCGCATTTTATAAAAAGTCAAATTTCACCACTTGTTTTTCTGAATAATAACATGTAAAATTTGATAACATTTTATGTAGGCTCAAAGTGTATATATGTGCATTCGCCTAATGGCATCAGTATTGGTTTCTCTGTAGGCTCTGGGTGAGTGCAAAAGCTTTTTTTACTGTTCTTTTTTTATAATTTTTTATTTTTATTTTTTATTAATGCATATTGTTCATTTAATTTTTCCCTCCAAAAGAAAAGCATTGTTTGTTGAATTTAGCTTATTCTGAAACTGTTCTTGGTATGTGAATAAAACAAAGTATAAATTTCAAGTACGTGTCATACTATTTGTAATTTACATTGCAATTTATAAGTAATCGATCACTAGTTTTTTGTGGGTTAGAGTACTCGACTACAAAATTACTCGAAAATGCCCATTCCTAGTTCACTTGCAACTAGGTTAAACACGGTTAAACCACAATATGTTTTAAGTTGTGAATTACTGGCTGCCAACAGCATGAAACCATCGGAATTCAAGAGATATAGTTCCTGTTAATTATTTTGCATATTGTTTTTTGTTTTTACTTTTATATGATAAAATGTTGGTACTGTCTTGGATCGCCACTTGATACAGATGTAAAATCTGGGTGCTGAAACAAAACCATTTGAGAAACACTGATTTTAGATACTGTTGGCTGAACTGAAGCTGTACTACAGTGGAATACATGTCAGGATCATTATGAGAGGCAAGGTCAGAAATCTACTTTTCCATTAAGGGGGCAATATCCGGAATTGATTACCAGGGGCAATTTTTTCTAACTTTAAAAATTACTCTGTGTCATCCTTTAATGTCAAATACTTTAATTGAATCAACTGAGATACTGTAGGCTGTTACCAATTAAATTAAACTAATATTTGTAGGGTTGGGTATGGGCATTGATTTTCCCATTTAATTTGATTCAATTAGATTCCAATTTTGATTCTATTCAAAATAAATTATTTTGGGGCCTGGGTAGCTCAGTGGTAAAGACGCTGGCTACCACCCCTGGGGTTCGCTAGTTCGCTGAGTGACTCCAGCCAGGTCTCCTAAGCAACCAAATTGGCCCGGGTTGCTAGGGAGGGTAGAGTCACATGGGGTAACCTCCTCGTGATCGCTATAATGTGGTTCGTTCTTGGTGGGGTGCGTGGTGAGTTGGGCGTGGTTGCCGCGGTGGGTGGCATAAAGCCTCCACACGCACTATATCTCCATGGCAACGCGCTCAACAAGCCATGGGACTGAGGCGAATCACTACGCCACCACGAGGACTTAAAAGCACATTGGGAATTGGGCATTCCAAATTGGGAAAAAAAATTAAAAAAAATAAAACATTATTTTGGGAATATTTCAGTTACAATGTCAACAGGCATGCTTCAATAATTATATATTGCCTACCTGATCTCTACACTGAATAATGTGCATAGTGACTGAAACGCAACCCGGGATCACTTTTTTTTCCCATCAATTACCTATTTCCAAATATTATGGCGATTAAGTTAACTTAGCCTACAAAACTAATATAATGCAGCAGTATTATTGAATGAAAGTTTATTAAACATTAGGGTTATTTAACATATCTAGCAGGTGAGGAGGCTTTTCAAAAAGTGAGATAGGCCAATAAGCAGGGTAATACAGCACAGGGAGCGATAGTGTTACTCACTAAGATAGTTTATTTTGAATGAGAGAAGAGAACGGTCATGGAAATTAGCGTGGTAGTACGACACCGAACTGATGCGGAGCGAGTAAATTGGAGTGCCAGTCTGTGCGGGTAAAATTTGAGATGATCCGCCAGTAGACTCGGCAACATTTGCACAACGGACGGCTCGCTGCAAATAATGTTGTGTAATTCAAATGAAAATCATGATGTATGTTTTTGTAACTATATCAGATATTATTAATAAAATAACAGGAACTCATAGCGGTGCATTTTTTTGCCCCCATATTTTGAATTTTGCATTTTTGTCAATTTCGGTGGTGTAGTACACAATCTACCTTCATGCTGCCCATGTGACTGTGCCACTCAGCTGCTCGGAGTACACCATCAGGAATGTTGCCCACTGGGGGAGTCAGGAAAAAAAAAAGACAAACGATTTATAACCTGAAAAATTGTACAAGTATCTGAAGTATGAACAGAATGAAGAGGTCAGCATACCTGGGCTGCTGTTTGGACATCCAGTATTGCCCAAGTGCATTGTGGGATGGTGACTGGCATACACAGTAGCCAAGTATCTCAATGTATCCTCGTTTTCAACTGCAATTGAGAAGCAAGAAACACAACACATAAATCAGGACATTGATTCCAAAATATATGGGTAAAAAATCTATTGATGAGAATGAGTACAAAAATACCAGATTGCACTGGTTTGTCATATGGGTACGTGACCAATAAAGAGCCTCCATCCAGAGCCACAGAGAGAGTGAAACCTCGTTCCTGTATCAGGTCCATTACAGCATGTGTTTCAGGTTGAGGCTCTACTGCAGGCTGAGATGCATTACCTACAGAAAACCACATAAACCACATTGAGACTGTCACGTGGACCAAACAGTGGGCTACACAAATCACCACCAATGTTAGCAATAATAAGCAAGGTATTATTTGAATGCAATCTTACGGAAGAAATCATTGTCAAGGTCTTTGCCGTGCACATTGGTCATGCCAGCAGTGGAGGCGCAGTCATTCTCTTTTGCCAGTTCACGCCCATCTGGGTTGATGCTGGGCAGGATAACAATTCTGGTTTCATTTATTAGCTAAAGAGAGAATAGAGAGTCCATAAATTGCGAAGTGCATCCTAC
Source organism: Myxocyprinus asiaticus (assembly GCF_019703515.2). Classification (NCBI taxonomy): domain Eukaryota; kingdom Metazoa; phylum Chordata; class Actinopteri; order Cypriniformes; family Catostomidae; genus Myxocyprinus; species Myxocyprinus asiaticus. The sequence continues at coordinate 25,904,317 of NC_059374.1, read as the reverse complement.
TATGTAAAATAAAATATAATATTTGTCGGCATCCTACAAACATCATTTTGCAATATTTGAGAGAGATATGTCCTATTAAAGGAATATTCTGGGTTCAATACAATTTAAGATCAATCAACAGCATTTTTGGCATAATGCTGATTACAACAACAATGAAAAAATGTACTTGCCCCTCCTTTTCTTAAAAAAAAATTAAAGGTCAAGGTTACAGTAAGGCACTTGCAATGGAAGTGAATGTGGCCAATTTTTGGAGGGTTTAAAGGCAGAAATGTACAATATTATAAAAACATTTACATTAATTCTTCTTTTGAAACTCATGTATTATTTAAACTCAAAAGTTGTTTAAATCGTAATTTTTATACAGCCATTTTAGGGTTTATTGACATTCTATCATCATGGCAATAAAGTTGTAAAATTGGCTATAACTTTACACAGAAAATGTTAGTAAGTTATTTTATCACACTAAAATCATTTTAACGCACACACTGTTTACATATTGTTGTCTTGTGGCTATACTTTTGAAATGTTTATGGACTGGCCCCATTCATTTCCATTGTAAGTGCCTGAAGTGTGAACACTCTGACTCTGTGTTGCTCTCAAAACATTGCTCTATTTGTTTGAGCACCCCGACCAGCCCATCATAGCAACAATGGCTCTACCAATGGTGAGTTTTGGGGTGGGAGTACTTGTTTGTAGACCAAACCTATTTGAAAATTATCATTATTTTTGCTATTTCGTTTGGTGGTGCAGAAATTACATACTTTTGCTTTAATTCATTTGTTTTCTTTTGTTAGGCATTTTTTCCCAAATGGAAACCATAACCATACAGTAATAATCATGGGGGTCATTTTTGCATCTCACCCTGGTGATGGCTGCATTCTTGCCATAGTTGATGCAGAGACTGGCAGCAAACTCCAGAAGCAGCTCAGTGCCCACTGGGGCATTGCCATGGATGCCTGCCACAAACCGGATCTTGGGCTCAGATGGTTCTTGGACTCTGGGGTTGTTGGAGATCTCCAAAGCCCAGATAGTTCTAAACTCCACACTCTGACCAAGACTTGACGTATTTAAAAAAAAAAAAACAAAAAAAAAACGATTTTCTTTTAGAATGTTGAATGTGGAATATGCAAGCAAAAACACCAGCCTGCCCTCAAAAGAACATTTTGTGTGAAAATTTGCACAGCTTTCCTAATTGCATGTGGTTTCACATCATTATCCAATTTATCACATCATTGCAACTGTCATATTCAAATTACACCAATAACATATTTTAATCTATAAACTGACAAGTTGTATATCACAGACTGTTACAAACCAAATGTTTAAACTTGCCTAAGAGATACCCCACTTGTAATTTAAACTTGGTGACCTTGAACTTGGTTCTGTACATACTGTTATTTCCCAAAATGAGTCCTGGCACTGAGCTAGAGAGACAAATAATACAGTTAACCACGCCACCACGAGGACCTACTAAGTAGTGGGAACTGGGATTTCCAAATTGGGAGAAAAGGGGGATTAAAAAAAAAAAAAAGAAAAAAGAATGTGAAATGTCAGAATAATAGTAGAGAGAATAATTTATTTCAGCTTTTATTTCTTTCATCACATTCCCAGTGGGTAAGAAGTTTACATACACTTTGTTAGTATTTGGTAGCATTGCCTTTAAATTGTTTAACTTGGGTCAAACGTTTTGGGTAGCCTTCCACAAGCTTCTCACAATAAGTTGCTGGAATTTTTGCCCATTCCTCCAGACAGAACCGGTATAACTAAGTCAGGTTTGTAGGCCTCCTTGCTCGGCTATCGGATTGAGGTCAGGGCTTTGTGATGGCCACTCCAATACCTTGACTTTTTTTTGTCCTTAAGCCATTTTGCCACAACTTTGGAGGTATGCTTGGGGTCATTGTCCATTTGAAAGACCCATTTGCGACCGAGCTTTAACTTCCTGGTTGATGTCTTGAGATGTTGCTTCAATATATCCACATAATTTTCCTTCCTCATGATGCCTTCTATTTTGTGAAGTACACCAGTCCCTCCTGCAGCAAAGCACCCCCACAACATGATGCTGCCACCCCCATTCTTCACGGTTGGGATGGTGTTCTTTGGCTTGCAAGCCTCATTCTTTTTCCTCCAAATATAACAATGGTCATTATGGACAAACAGTTAAATTTTTGTTTCATCAGACCAGAGGACATTTCTCCAAAAAGTAAGATCTTTTTCCCCATGTGCACTTTTTATGGGGGTTTTGGAGCAGTGGTTTTTCCTTACTGAGCAGCTTTTCAGGTTATGTCGATATAGGACTCGTTTTACTGTGGATATAGATACTTGTCTACCTATTTCCTCCAGCATCTTCACATGGTCCTTTGCTGTTGTTCTGGGATTGATCTGCACTTTTCACACCAAACTACGTTCATCTCTAGGAGACAGAATGCATCTCCTTGCTGAGCGGTATGATGGCTGTGTGGTCCCATGGTGTTTATACTTGCGTACTATTGTTTGTACAGATGAACGTGGTACCTTGAGGCATTTGGAAATTGCTCCCAAGGATGAACCAGACTTGTGGAGGTCCACAATTTTTATTCTGAGGTCTTGGCTGATTTCTTTTGATTTTCCCATGATGTCAAGCAAAGAGGCACTGAGTTTGAAGGTAGGCCTTAAAATACATCCACAGGTACACCTCCAATTGACTCCAATTAACCTATCAGAAGCTAATTGACTAATTGCCTAAAGGTTTTACATCATTTTCTGGAATTTTCCAAGATGCTTAGGCACAGTTAACTTAGTGTATGTAAACTTCTGACCCACTGGAATTGTGATATAGTCAATTTAAAGTGAAACAGTCTGTCTGTAAACAATTGTTGGAAAAAGTACTCATGTCATGCACTTGCCAAAACTATAGTTTGTTAATATGAAATCTATGGGGTGGTTAAAAAATGAGTTTTAATGACTTCAACCTAAGTGTATGTAATCTTCTGACTTCAACTGTATTAATCAATCATTCTGAAAGATCTTTTGCCCCTTCAGGGTTTATCATCACACACACAATTTAGTTAAGGCTTGTCTTTAGAGATCAGATAAAATGACTCATACTTTTGTTCAATTTAATAGGTGTTCTCTGAGGGAAAGTCATAGCACAGGTTTTTGAATAACTCACCAGAGAATTTTAGAAAAGATTTAGAGAATTGTTATAAGGATTCACAAGTCCCATAAGATCAGGCTTAGGGAGTAACGGAATACTTGTAACGGCATTACGTACAGTAATCAGGATAAAAAGAAAAAGTGTAACTGTAATCCGTTACAGTTACATAAACCCCCAATGTAATTAGGTTACAGTTACATTTGGTAAAAATTCTGATTACTAGCAGGATTTCAGTTTTTAATTCATAACAAAAGAAACAAACGATCCTCTTGACCTAAAATGACAGACCACTAAATGACTAGTTGACTGGACAAAGGAAGCCCTGTATAATTTTTGGGTTTACCTGATCCTGATCAAAGGGATCGTTTACTTTAGATTCTTGCATTAAAAAACTATGGAAGTATTTTCTGGGCAATTTTCAAAACAAATTGCAAATAGTATTTGCAATTGTATTTTCTATTTGTGGATGCATAAATTGTGACATAATTCAAATGCAATTGCAAATTGCATATTGCCGTTTGCATTTTCGTTTACACGAACGTAAAATGTCTGCCAAATTTTAAATGGAAAAGCAAAGTTTTTTTTTTGCTTTTGACATGTCTTACGAATTATGACCCTGTCATATCGAAATAGCAAAAGCAACTACCCTGTTTGCTATTTCACTTCCTCTGCGTCCCGTATGGAGCCTGCCAAAATTCAAATGGAATCGCAATTCCCTTAGCACTTGCATTTCTGATGCCTTACACAGACACTTGTCAATCAGTGTTGGGGGTGGGAGTTTATACTGTGGGGCGTGTTATTAGTAGGACTATGAGGCACGGTACTATACAAAAGTGGAGCGAACGGTGAGGGAGAGTTTGGACATGCGCGAGAAAGACCCAGCGCGTCCACGTAAAAAATAATCTGCGCGAGAGAGATTGAACCAATGCCAAACGCGCGAGAGAGCCCCGGTGTGCACGAAAGAGATCTAAAGTGTCCGTGAGAGAAAGTGAAACTATGCGAGAGGAACTGAACCATTTTATGCACTGTGTATATAATATATATATATATATATATATATATATATATATATATATATATATATATATATATATACACACACACACACACACACACAACCCCAATTCTGAAAAATTTGGGACAGTATGAAAAATGCTACACAGTGTATTAAAGAAATGAAAGAGGAAAAAGTCAGAGAAACAATCATAAGAGCTTATACATCAAGCATAATTGAACCATCTAAATTAAACTGCAGCATATGACGTGTTGTATGCATAATGTTGGATAATGTTTTGCCAATGTAAACTTATGTTTATCAAGTAAATATAGCTTATTCAATCTGATTTGGATCTTCAATCTGCAACAGAAAAAAATGCAAGCGGTAATATGCAATTGCATTTGGATTGTCACAATTTATGCGTCTACAAATAGAAAACGCAATTGCAAATACAATTTGCAATTTGTTCTGAAAATTGCCGAGTCACGTGATGGCATGCGAGGATCGGACGTGTGAATGGCGAGCTCTGCGCACTTTGCTAGTTTTAACACTTTTAATGACATAAACCGGTGAGATTTGATACACTCTGTTCCATAACTGTTCTAGGAGGACAATATGTCAAAGAATTCAAAATCATCGGGCTCTGGAGACATTAAAAGACACTTACGTGCTCAAACTGACGCCCCCGAGCAGGCCGTGAGCCTGGGAGTCGATTTAGTCGGAGAGGTGCGGAATGCTGATGAAGGTTGATACGTCGATCGATCACTGCCATGGAGGCGAAGTTCACTGATGTGGTTACAAGAGTGGGGGATGTCGAGAAACGGATCGATTACCTGGAGTCATCAGAGAGGGAATTATCTGCTAATCTGCTAGCAACCAAGGTGGATTTGGAGCATGTCTGGGAGAAGTTGGAGGACATGGAGAAACGTAGCCGGCGGAATAACGTCCGAACTGTCAGAATTCCTGAGGGCGAAGAGGGACAGGATATGGTGAAATTCTTGGACGGGCTCTTTCGGAATCTGCTCAACATAGCAGGCCATAAGCTGGAAATCGAGCGACCTCACAGGGTTCCTGCTTGGCGATCCGCAGAGGGAGACAGGCCCCGAACAATTCTGGCCAAATTTCTGAGATCATCCGATAAAGATCTGGTGTTACGCGAGGTGAGAAGTAAAGGAAGGCTTTCTTGGAAGAACCACAGCATTTTCTTTGTGAATTCAACAAGAGAGAAACGTGATCTATTCAAAGAATGCAAGAAACTTTTACATCAATGGAAAGTTGCGTTTGCACTGATATTCCTGTCCAAATTGAGAACAGATGCTAAGGATGGCCGTAAAACATTTACATGTCCACAGCAAGCGGTGTCCTTCATAAAGTCAATGGAATGAGTGGGTTGTTGTGCTCATGTTGCAGCCGAGTGGACTGGCTCACTGAACATTCACTTGACTGTTTGAAGAATCTGCATGCTCTTTTTGTGCTGGAGTTTATTTTGTAAAGCAACACACCTTCAGGACAGTTTTATGGATGAATCTATACGTTCTTTGTGCTTATTCCGCCTATTAGCTGGAGTTTGTTTTGTGGACTATTTCTTGCACAGTCACTGGAGTGAGTAAGTCATTTGCTTGCACCCATGTTGCAGCCGAGTGGACTGGTTCACTGAACATTCGCTTGACAGTTTGAGAAATCTGCGTGCCTTTTTTTTTTTTTTTTTTTTTTTGCAGGTTCCCCCTAGCGGCTGGAGTTTATTTTGTAGAGTCACACCTTCAGGACAGTTTTATGGATGAATCTACATGCTCTTTGTGTTTATTCCGCCTATTGGCAGGAGTCCAAAAAAAATTTCAAAAAATTGTCTCACAAAATTTGTATAGAAACACCGGACATGAACAATCCGATGGCAAAGCTGTCGCGGGGGTTCTAGTAGGCGTGCATGGACTGTTTGAGCTTGGAGGGATGGATGCCAATTGGCGCTGTCCTGTGCGGGGTTAATGCGCACGTTTATCTTTTTTCTGTTTGTTTTGTTCTGGGGGATGTTTGGGTTTTGATGGTTGCACTAATGTTGGAATGTGTTCATTTTAATCTTGTTTTTGACACACGGTTTATTTTTTCTTATATGTCAAAATGTCAAATGTTAATATAAGTGGACTGTCTCTCTCCATGTGGAATGTGAATGGGTTGGGGCACCCCATAAAAAGAAGCTTGATTCTTGATTCTGAGATAACCTTGGAGGAGCTTGGCGAGGTAATTAAGGCCTTGCCTACAGGCAAGGCTCTGGGGCCAGATGGTTTTGCCGCTGAATTTTTTAGATCTTATGCTACAGAACTGGCTCCACTTTTGCAAGAAGTTTATACGGAATCATTAAAGAATGGAAAGCTTCCGCCAACCATGACACAAGCCCGGATCAGTATGATTCTTAAAAAAGATAAAGATCCAAGCGAGTATAAGAGTTTCCATCCAATTCCCCTGATCCAGCTAGACGTTAAAATATTGTCAAATATTTGACATCTCTTATACATATAGATCAGGTGGGGTTTATTCGGGGCCGTAGCTCTTCTGATAACATTAGGCTTTTCATCAATATCTTGTGGTCAGTGGCGAATGATCAGACTCTGGTCGCTGCCATCTCACTTGATGCCGAAAAGGCATTTGATATGGATGAATGGGATTATCTTTTTAAAATTTTGGAAATATATGGGTTCGGGAATACTTTTATTGGATGGATTAAGTTACTTTATAGACACCGGTAGTGGCGGTACAAACAAATGGATTAATTTCAGATGATTTTACTCTGTATAGGGGCACCCGGCAGGGTTGCCCTCTTTCCCCATTATTGTTCTGTCTTGCCCTGGAACCATTAGGAGCCACGATAAGAAAGGCGGAGGATTTTCCAGGGGTGGTGGTGGGAGGTATGGCGCATAAGCTTTTGCTTTACGCAGATGATATTTTATTATTCGTCTCCGACCCCACTAGATCTATGCCTTGTCTCCACAGAATTATTAATTCTTTTTCTAAATTCTCAGTATACAGAGTTAATTGGATTAAATACGAAGCTTTGGCTCTGACATTTATTTAAATGTTGCTTCGAGCATATGGCTGAACCCAAAATTATGTATTAATAAGACCCCTTTCTGCTGGACAGAGTGGATTGTGAGGGAGGTTAATACGCTTGGTGACATATATGAGAGTGGAGTGTTGAGATCCTTTGAAAATATGGTTCAACATTTTGGGATCCCCAGGTCTCGATTCTTCAGGTATTTACAGCTGCACCACCTGCTTTGTACTATTTTTGGGAGTAGCATATACCCCCCTTGAGCAGCGGATACTCTGGGAGTGGTGATTACTACTTTTGGAAAAGGTCATGAGGTATCAGTGTATTACTCCCTGCTAATTCAGAGTCTGGGGGACGGAGCCTCAACTTCCCTCAAGAGATTACGGGAGAAAGATTTAAACTTTGTATTTGAGGAGGGAGTGTGGGCTAGGATTCCAAAAAACATCATGTCTACATCTAGAAATACAAGGGTGCGCCTTATGCAATTTAAGATTTTACATCGATTCTATTGGACCCCCTCTAGATTGTCTTAAAGACACACCCACCTGCTGGCAATGCCAATCAGAAGATGGGGACACAACCCATGTTTTTTGGTGGTGTGTTAAGATCCAAGATTTTTGGTTGAGGGTTCAGAGTTTTATGTGTGACGTATTGGACACTCAAATTTCATTTTGCCCCAGACTCTGTATTATAGGCAATGGGGCGGTCATTAATATAGGGGATAAATACATAAAGAATTGGGTCCTAGCCAGTGTTATGATCGGCAGGCAGGTCATCATTAGGGGATGGATGTCGGCTGGAGCTCCCTCATTTCAGGAGTGGTGCATAGAGTTGGGCAGGGTGGCGGTGTTCGAAGAAATGGTAAAAAAAAAAAAAAGAAAAAAAAAAAAAAAAAAAAAAAAGAAAAAAGAAAATTGCCTGGAAAATACTTCCATAAAAAATGGCTAGACTAAGTGCAATGGAACGAAACTGAATGCAAGGGTTTCAAGACACGTTTTTAAAACTTGACACACCATCTAAAAAACACAATGTTTGTGTCCAGATGCTCAAAAAAACAACAAAAGACCTCAAAGCATAATGTGCTGTACCTGTGAAGTAAGGTAATCTCTGGGAAGTTTAAGGTGAGACCACGCAGGAACTCTGAAACTTCGCTGTATCTTCGGTAGCGGAAGCTGCTCTGGGTGGGAGTGTTCTTGATCAGCTCATCTAGACCAGATCCTCCTGACAGTTGCTTGATGAGGCTCTGGAACTCCTTCACATTGGGATCCTGTATTGGGGTGGCATCTTCCATCGTCCGCCCATTTACGCTGCTGTGAATCCGGGTCAGTGTGAAATTAACAATCTCTACTCCATCTTCAGGCACAAAGGCATAGGTACTAACTGAGGTGTAGCTGAAAAGATGGGAAAAAAGGGAGCCATTTATGAGTGAAATCTTGTCAGTGGAATGTTACAAATAGCATGAAACTTAAGGACAGCAGCACAAACAAACAAGAACACAAGAACGATAATTTTTGTAGAATAATAAGGTATATTATGCATAAATAAAAATTGCTATTTAAAAAAACCATATATATTTTATACACTCTATCCTAACATTGGGGTCCGTCAGAAAGATATTTAGAGCAATTTTTCCTCATTTTACCCTTTTTGAGTATAGTTTTGATACTGAAAGTATGTTTTCATAGTACATCAAGATCTTTTATCTCAACAGGTCAGGGAAAATTTGATTCCTCATGATATGACCCCTTAAGTTGAGTTATTATTTATTATTAATACATAACCCTTGATATATTAAAGGGGAAGTGTGCAATTTCTGAGTTGCTAACAGCACCAAAGGTCCTCTTACCCTTGGGCAGAGGCAGTCAGGTGGTATGGTCCTGACTTGAGTAAGCGCCAGTAGTCCCCTGCAATGTTTGATGTTATGGGGTGATTGATTGTGTCCACGGTGATGGTCGCATTGGGGATGCCAGACCCATCTTTGCTGTCAATCACCATTCCTTTCACTCCACGGTGGACCTACACACCCAAAAATAATTATATATGGTGAGCAACAGGATAAATGTAAATAAAAAGAATAAGAAAGACTGCTAGATGGAGTAACTGTTAATAAATGCTGACCTGATGGATGAACTGCAGAAGTGATTGACGGTTTTGCTCCCAGTACTTTGGTAGGTCTGCTGCTGGTGGGTACTTATAACAGCCGAGTTCAATGGTCACCTCAAAGCAGTTAGTGTTCAAATAATTCCAGTCCTGCATTCCCCCTGATTGAAAAGCACACAATGCATCTATAGCTTACATTCAACATTTCTTATTTTCATTTTATAAACTACTTTTGTCATATAATGTTAACTGAAATAAAACTTTAATCTTTTTATTTATTTATTTTTATCCCCTTTTCTCCCAATTTGGAATGCCCAATTCCCACTGCTTAGTAGGTCCTCGTGGTGGCGCGGTTACCTCAATCCGGGTGGCGGAGGACAAGTCTCAGTTGCCTCCGCTTCTGAGACAGTCAATCCACACATCTTATCACGTGGCTTGTTGTGCATGACACCGCGGAGACTCCCAGCATGTGGAAGCTCATGCTACCCTCTGCAATCCACGCACAACTTACCACGTGCCTCACTGAGAGCGAGAACCACTAATCGCGATAATAGGAGGTTACCCCATGTGACTCTACCCTCCCTAGCAACCGGGCCAATTTGGTTGCTTAGGAGACCTGGCTGGAGTCCCTCAGCACACCCTGGATTCGAACTCGTGACTCCAGGGGTGGTAGTCAATGTCAATACTCGCTGAGCTACCCAGGCCCCCATAAAACTTTAATCTTGAAATAATAACAATTAATTATTTTTCTTGAATAAATATTTTCTACAAGTAGACCTGTCGAGATTATTAAATATTCATCTGATTGTGGTTATTTGATCAAACCGTGGTTATTTGAGATAACTGTACACTTTAAATTTCAATCACATTTCACTGTCCAAATAAGGGAATGAACAGCCTGTTTGACTGTCTCATTCAACTGAACACTCAAACATTCAATTGTTTAATCAGCTATTCAGGTTGGCTGGGTTCCAACAACAACAGTGTAAATGCAAAATTGACCAAGTTGACCAAAAAGAGAGACTTATTTAAAATATTATTTTTAAATGTCATTCATAAGTTTTTAAAGCCTTAAAGGAAATCATTAAGAAGTTAAATATGAAATACAGCTGCAAGCAGTGATGATGGGCCCAAGCACCATGGGTCCATTTCCACCCGGTGGCTTTCGGAAAATAATGCAAGGTGGACACATGCATTTGGCATTTGACATTATTCTAAACAATTTTGAAGCAATTTGAGTAAATATAACAGCACTATTTTAATATTTGTTGTAAGAGCCACACTTCCTGCTGCCAGGTGGTGGCGCTATGAACGTGACCCAAATTAGTCACATCCATGTGCTTAGCCCCCACGACTAAACATACATCTCGATTTTGATCTAAATCACACACTGCACACAGAAGATGAGACACTTCCTGTTTCCCATTTTTTGCCATTAATTTAATGCCTCGCCAAGGCAACACCATTCGATATATCAAAAAATCAGTTCACAATTTATCATCTTCAGTGTCTTGGCATAATGTTGTATAAATGTGGTGACAGTCTCATGAATCCCCTAGGAGGAGTATTTAAAAGTTAAGTGACTGCAATATTCAAAAAATCCAAAATGGCCGACTTCCTGCTGGGTGGAGTTAATAACAGCTACAGAGGTGGAGCTACAGAGCCCCCCCCACATGCCCATGTGTGAACATTTGCCCAGTCTGAATGGTCGACGACTCTGCTGTGTGTGCAAACTTCATGAAATTTTAAGCATGCCAAGTGCCTCAAAAACACCCGAATATAAGAAGATAGGATTAATAACAATTAATGTATTGCCATGGCAACTATATTTAAGATATCAAATATCCCTTTACAAATTTATATGAGCAGTGTCTTGACATTATTCTAAAGAATTTTGAAGCATTAATGTAAACATAGGAGGGCTATTTTAAAGTCTGTTAAAAGTGCCATACTTCCAGCCGCCAGTTGGTGGAACTATGACCGTGACCCATAATAGCCACATCAATGTCATCATCCCTCATTACCAAACATACAGCTGAATTTTCATCAAAATTACACAATGCACACAGAAGATACTGTATAAGGCACTTCTGTTTTCCATTTTTCGCCATAAATTTATTGCTTTGCCATGGCGACACCGTTCAAAATATCAAAAATCTGTTCGCAACACAGAATCTTCAATGCATAATATTGCCTAAATTTGGTGACAATCACATGAATCCCCTAAGAGGAGTATTCAAAAGTTCTGGGCCTGCAATTCTCAAAAAATGCACATTCAATCCAAAATGGCTGACTTCCTGTTGAGCGGAGCAAATGACTGTAATTTTGAAAGTTGTCTGGCTTGATGAGAACAATATATGTAGCAAGTTTGGTGACCGTAGAAGAAGCTGACCCCAACACTTTTGTCAAAAGGTGGTGCTATAGAGCTCCCAGCCCACGCCCATGTGTTAACATTTGCCCAGGCCAAATGGCAAACAACTCTGATATGTGTGCAAAATATCATGAAAATTCAAGCATGCCAAGTACCCCAAAAACATATGAATATACATAAAAAAGAATAATGCCATTTAATGCATTGCCATGGCAACACTATTTAAGATACCAAGAATCCCTTCAGAATTTTAAATCTGCACTGTCTTGACATTATTCTAAAAAACTTTGAAGCAATTCAGGTAAAGATAAGAGGGATATTTCAAAGTCTGTTAAAAGTGCCACACTTCCTTCCGCCAGTTGGTGGCGCTACGACCGTGACCCACAATAGCCTCATCAATGTGATCAGCCTGCAAGGCCAAACATACAGCTCAATTTTGATGTAAATCACACGATGCACGCAGAAGATAGAAGACACTTCCTGTTTCCCATTTTCTGACATTACTTTATCGCATCACCATGGCAAATATATCAAAAATCTGTTCGCAATTTAGCATCGTCAATGTTTTGGCATGATGTCACCCACATTTGGTACCTGTAACATGAATCCCCTAGGAGGAGTATTTCAAATTCTAGAGCATTCACAATCCAAAATGGCCGACTTCCTGTTGGGTGGAGCTTTTGTCAGTGCGAAAGTTGTCTGTACAAAGTTTGGTGACTATAGCTCAAAAGGGATGTGCTACAGAGCCCCCCCCCCGAACATGCCCATCTTCTAGGTGGTGCTACAGAACCCCCCTCTACATGCCCATGTATGAACTTTTGCCAAGCCCTAATGGCAGATAAAAAAATAATAATAATAATCCTTAGAAGAACAATAGGGTCTCCACACTTTCAGTGCTTGGGCCCTAATAATCCTTAGAAGAACAATAGGGTCTCTGCACTTTCAGTACTTGGGCCCTAATATTCCTTAGAAAACAAAAGGGCCTCCGGACTTTCAGTGCTTGGGCCCTAAACAATAATAATCCTTAGAGAAACAATAGGGCCTCCGCACTTTCAGTGCTTTGGCCCTAATAATAATAATAATAAACCTTAGAAGAACAATATGGCCTCTGCACTTTCAGTGCTTGGGCCCTAATAAATGACTTCTTAAGGCTTATGAAACACACATACACCTATGACAAAAGCATGACAATTTGGTGACAACTAATCGACATAATCGTGAGAGTTATAATTGCAATTATTTGTTTGACAATTAATCGTCGGCCAAATTTTATAATCGTGACAGCCCTATCTACAAGTTAGCTTGTTCTCACCATGAACGTTGTACCATGCAGCACCATTGGTGATGCCATCTTGAAAATACTCTTGGTATGGATCCATTTCCTTACAGGGGTAACCATCATGCATTTGTGAGTTTTCCTGAAAAAAAAAAAAAAAGACACAGAGGATGTGGCACTGGCTGGTCCTTTAGCTAAATCTGTCTATTTATAAACATAATATTAATCATGCATAAATGTGCACTGATAACCAGTTCAGTGAGACATTCATATTCACCTGAGAATAAGCGAGAGCCAGCATCCTGAATACATCATCATCGGTAGACTTGCTGTATCTGATAACATCCTCTAGATTGTCGTCAAATGGATAGTTCACCACCAAAGATCCTGAGAGCAAAAAAGAGAAAGAGATTATATGTCTATGTTTAATGCACTCTTGCAATCAAATAGTAGGCTACCACTATAAATGACTTGCCTCCATGAAGGTTGGCAGACAGCACAAATGGGTAGCTCTTTGCCCAGTTCATGACTGCAATGGTCTCTGGCTGTCTGGGATCAGTGACTAGGCTGAACCGGTCAGGAAAGTTGCGGTTCAGGTCAAAATTGTTAGAGTTGTTACGCCCATGGATGCCACTGATATCTCCTGTACACAAAAAAAGAGCATTTTACAAGTTTTAATTACTATTTTCCCACTTATATTTTCCAAAAATAAAATAAGTTTTATCTATTTCTGTCAGAGATGTGACCTTATAACACATGTAAAAACATTGGTCAAGGAAAAGCAGCGTTTCAGGCTTTTACACAGATGAAATGAGCCGACATGGCCTTACCTTCTTGGGCCACTTCATAACCATCCGGGTTCATAGAAGGCATGATGTGGATTCGAGTGGAGTTGACAAGCTTGGTGACCTCAGGGTCACGTCCATAGTTACGGCACAGGTACTCAATGAGGTTGAGAAGCAGCTCCCGACCAACCACCTCATTGCCGTGCATGTTTCCAATATACTTAAACTCTGGTTCACCTGGTGAGACAAGATGAGATGGCAGTTCACTTGAGAAGCAGTCTGAAGAAATAAAATACTGTTCAAAAGTTTAATCACTAAGGCATTTTTGTTTTTGCTTCTGTACACTGCTGCTGCCGGGTGTCTATAAAGTAACTTAATCCATCCAATAAGAGTATTCCCAAACCTGTATATTTACAAAATCTTAAAAAGATAATCCCATTCTACCATATCAAACACCTTTTCGGCAGCAAGTGAGATGGCAGTGACCGGAGTCTGATCATTCGCCACTGGCCACATGATATTGATGAAACGCCTAATGTTATCAGAAGAGCTACGGCCCCGAATAAACCCCACCTGATCTATATGTATAAGAGATGTCATAACTTTACTTAATCAGTTAGCCAGAATTTTGGACAATATTTTTACGTCTAGCTGGATCAGGGAAATTGGACGGTAACTCTTACACTCCCTTGGATCTTTGTCCTTTTTAAGAGACAGACTGATCCAGGCATGTGTCATGGTTGACGGAAGCTTTCCATTCTTTAATGATTCCGTTAAACTTCTAGCAAAAGTGGAGCCAATTCTGTAGCATAAGATCTAAAAAATTCAGCGGCAAAGCCGTCTGGCCCCGGAGCCTTGCCTGTAGGCAAGGTCTTAATTACCTCACCAAGCTCCTCTAATGTTATCTCAGAATCAAGAGAATTTTTTTTGCTCAGTCGTCAGTGTAGGGAGTTCTAATGGTTCCACAACGTTTCTAATATCTTCATCAGTACACGAAGACGTGGAACTATAGAGATCAAGATAGAATTCTTTAAAAGCATTATTAATATAAATGGCCGAGGTAAAAATTTCACCACCAGCAGATTTCACTGAAGGAATGGTAGAAAAAGACTCTCTCTGCTTTATAAATCTAGCCAGTGGTTTTCCTGCTTTGTCCCCCGACTCAAAGTATGACTGTCTTGCCCTGAATAGCTAAAACTCCATCTTCCGCGACAAAATAGTGTTATATCTGTATTTCAATCGGGTCAATTCTCTGAGGCCATCAGACGACATTCGGTGCTTCAACTCTGCCTTGGCACTTTTAATATTCCCTTCCAATTCCACAAGTTCTCGTGCTTTGGATTTTTTGATGAATGAGGCATACTGTATGATCCGACCCCTAAGAACCGCCTTAAGTGCCTCCCAAGCCACGCCCACAGAGGATACCGAGGACCAGTTGGTCTCCATATAAACATTGATTTCGGCCTTTAACATTTGTTGAAATTCAGGATTTTGCAAAAGGGTTACATTAAAGCCAACTCTATGATTTATTTTTCTCTGTATGTGGCAATACCTCAACTCACCAGGGTGTGATCTGAGACTAAGATGTTTCCAATTGAGCAGTCAACAACAGATGAAATGAGGGACTTATATATATATATATATATATAAAAAATCTATTCTAAAATAAATCTTATGGACTGATTAAAAAAAAATGTATAGTCCCTACCAGATGGGTTCAAAAGTCTCCAAATATCTGTAAGA
The DNA here is from genome assembly GCF_019703515.2 of Myxocyprinus asiaticus. Classification (NCBI taxonomy): domain Eukaryota; kingdom Metazoa; phylum Chordata; class Actinopteri; order Cypriniformes; family Catostomidae; genus Myxocyprinus; species Myxocyprinus asiaticus. The sequence continues at coordinate 25,888,869 of NC_059374.1, read as the reverse complement.
CCAAGATTTTTACACATCCTGAATTTCTGCTAAAACAATAATGACTCTTCCTAATTTATCTTTAATCTGTTTGAGACATTTGAATTGTAGATGCTTACTTATCAGTGTAATGACTCCCCTGCTCTTACTTGAGCCAGCACTAAAGAAATGTCCACCCCATATCTTCCCAAATTTTTCAGCTGCCTGCAGGGAAAGATGCATTTCTTGAAGAAATGCTATATCGTAATAAGTACACTAATGTCATTTAAATATTTAAAAAATACAGTCTTTTCTCCTCCCTGCCCCGTAGATGGCGATATGCATGAAGAATCCGAATCGCCAAAAACAAAAGTAGAATGTGAAAGTGAAAGTGGAGATATATTGTTAAAAAAGGACCTAAACATTGATCTGTTTCTCCCCCACACCTATCATATCACTTCAGAAAATATGGATTTAACCACTGGAGAAATATGGACTACTTTTATGCTGCCTTTAAATGCTTTTGGACCTTCAAAGTTCTGGCCACCATTCACTTGTATTGTACGGTCCTAAAAAGCTATTGATATTTTTACAATTATTTTTCTAAAAATCTTCTTTTGTGTTCAGCAGAAGAAAGTTATATACATCTGGGATGGCATGAGGGTGAGTAAACGATGAGAGCGTTTTCATTTTTGGGTGAACTATCCCTTTAATGTTATCTAGCTGGCTGACATAGATAATGTTTTGTTGAAATAGCAAAAATGACTTGTGATAATCTTGGAAGCATCGAACAAATTAATAATGTTTTTGTACCATATGCCATTGTTTTCAAGCAAAAGTGTGTGAATTCATAGTTTTCATGCAGTAGTATACTGTAATTTCCAGCTATGATTGCAAATTAAAAAACTTGATACATAATTTGTAGTAGATTGAATGGTAAATTAACTTCACGCTACTCATTGTTAAATGAAAAAGAGCATTTGTAGAACCCGGTTCATATTTTAAATTATTATGACTATTTAAAATTGCATTTTTATTTTTAGATCAATTTAACAAAAAGATCAGAAAAGAGTATTATGGATGGTTGAATGCAAGTCAGAGTGGTTAAACTGTTTGATCCTAAGGTTTGGAAGAAGAGCCCAACAAGCCAATGTAAGGGGCCACCCACTGGCCCAATGGTGGCATCCAATGGCGTGGCTGAAGGTCTCCTGTGTGTTCTGTCTTTTCGTGCGCATTAAGTTTAAGTTATTTTGTTCCAATTAAATAACTATATTATTCGTTTTATGATCCCCGTTTATTTTATCTGACTCCAATTATAAAAGTTCCAAGGACATATTAATGTTCCAATCTTAATTATTATTATTAAATTTGGTTTAACATTTGATCATCATATTTAACTGTATTTTATATTGTACTCGTTCATTCAGATTCCTGTCGCTTAGAGAGTCTCGCGCCGGCCATGTACGCGGATCTCACGGTCACAAATACGCCAGTATTGGTCATTAAAACAGTAATTGACTAAATACTATTTAGATGGCTGCTCATGCTTGCCTTTTTATCTAAAAGTATTTTGTTTAGTCCCCTTAGATAGTAAACACTATCTCTACCCAGAGGTCATGACCACAAAATTTACAAAGGTAGACCAACAATACATAAGTTAAAATAGCTTTATATGATCATGCCATAGTTTCCTATGTACATTTGCTAGAAAATATTACAATAACCAGAGGTTTAGACTTCACCCTATTTAGGCTTGGCCGACAACTTCATGTCGCCCTAAACAGAATTCCATAACGAGCCTGTACACTTTAAGTACACTAGAAGTAATGCCAATTTGTTAGTCGGAGCTCTAAAGTCTCAGTCACTGTGCCCCATGCTCCACTCAGAACTGAGCTTTAGTCCGCTACTAACCTGGTTGTAGATTTGCGGAAACATGGACTTAACGTAATCTACTAAAGACAATAGTTTCAGAGTAAATCAGAATAAACTCAAATGTAACCATTTATTTACCAGGTAAAATAATACATTCATCAATTCCAATTAGACAATAATAAGTCAAATTTAGACATTTTATCAAAACATAAGAAATTCAAATTGCAATTACCTGATAACTACACACAATGTTTTCTGTGTGGTCATCTGGCTACAGAGACCCTGATTCCTTTGTCATCTCTCCCTAAATACCAAACGATTCTATTGTTATTTCAGATGTGTGAGTTTGATGTTATTTAGGATCTGGTTTTACAATTTAGGGGGTTGCAAGCAAGTTCTTTGAAGCTTGCATTTATGTTTACAAAGAATTCCATATGGTTCCTGTGGGAGGGACATACTGATACTTACAGAATTCTACTAAACTCTGAAACCTTACTAGAGACTTGATTTTGCTGGAAGGGATTGAGGTGGTGTTACCAGTCGCAATGAGATCTTTCAAATGATACCAAATATGCATGATCAAAAACCTTTTACATTACAGAACAAGAAAAGTCATAACTTAGATTTTTGTGCCCTTAAAGTGACCTGAGGTGTAAGAGAGAGAGAACAGATGTGAGTGTGATTTGTGTTTTATGGTCCCTAATCAGTGTTGTCCTAGGTGGAGATGTCTTCTGTGTGAGTTTTATGACGTTGGTTCTCGCAGAGTTCTTTGACTTTTACCGGAAGTTATGCAGACAATTTTGTGCCAGTCTTACACCAATCACACGCACGGGAAGTGGTGCAGAAAGCAGGAATTACATTTTACCTGAATAAACTTAAATCTTAATAAACTGATTGCTAGAATGCCTAAGGTCTACATAGCTGTCATTGTTGCAAATTAAGGATTTTTTGATGAACAGAAAGTTTTTAAGAACAGCATTTATTTCAAATAGAAATAGTCATTTGTAATATTGTAAATGTCTTTACTGTGATTTTTGACCAATTTAATGCATCCTGGGTGAATAAATCCATGAATTTCTTTCAAAAACAATTTCATAGTAATGGCAAACTTCTGAACAGCAGTGTTCACTAAAGATGGGTGTAAATTAAAGCCAAATAAGACTGATGGGAAGTACCTAACTCATGGATGCCAGGGTTGTCAGAGATCTCCAAGACCCACAGGAGACGCCCCTGCACGGACTTGCCGATAGAATACAGCCGTGTGATGGAGCTGTATTCAGAGCTGAACTTCTGCAGGAACAGCTCCATGTCGCTGTTGTGGTGATGGCGGAAGTCCTGGGGCTGGACCGAAAGCCTGGAACTCTGCTCTTTGTCTGTTTCTCCCAGACTGTCATCGTTTACACCAGTACTGCTGCTGTCTGCACTCGCACTGTTCACAGAGGTGGCAGTGGGGGATTCTGGGACTGAGGGGGTGGAAGGATTCTCATCAGTCTCGGCCGCAAGGGTGAAGTTCAGTTCAGTGGCTTTGCCCTCTTTCACCTCCACCCCAACCACAGACACTGGAATGTAGCTACAGAAAAGCAAACACACCAACACACAGACATAAAACATGCAGAAGCAACACTTCAATGTGAAAGAGGCAGAGTATATTTTTAGTTATACTAAAAAAAGTTCAGATATCAGATGTATAATAAACACAGATCAAAGGGCTTTCCTCAGGATACTGATGATATGTAGATTCTAGGGTTGTGTGCCTTTTAAATTCAAATTCAATTCCTGATTTTGAATCGAGTTTGAATTTAGGTAGCAAACAGGATGCATAATACTAACTTGATTTTTAATTAAAGGAAGTAGAATTAAAATAGAATGAAAATCCAAATAATGTGGTGAACATTTTGTGATGCTGCATGCAAAATTAAAATCTGTGTTGATGGCTGTTTGTTAGTTTGATAGCTGTTTAGAGTACTTAGTTTAGAGAATATGTCTAATCAATTGAGAAAAAAATATATTCTACATATTTAACTCATGTACATTTTAACATGTACATCTTTAAAATATTTAAATAAATTACTAACTCATTTCTTGCAAGTTATTTAAGACAAAGTATAAATATATTTATGATTATATTTAATGTTTGTTTTAATGTACCATATGCCATGATTAATCATAAAAATTGTGTGATTGATTAGTCAAATTCTTTTAATCGATTTACAGCCCTAGTTTAACATTGAAAAAAATTACACATCACTTTTTAAGTGGTGCTAAAATAGTAGCACCACTAATACAATTAGTCAGACTTATTTATGTATTTTTATTTTATTTTATATTTAATTATGTTTTGTTCACAAGACTTGAACTAATCAAATTCCTATGTTGTGTGACTATGTTGAACATTTTGAATTCATCTTCCTGTCATAATTCAAATTCCAATTTACTTCCTGTGAGATGTGGCAAATTTGATTCAAATTCCAACTCATGAATTGAAAGGAAGCCAATTGTTAAATTATACATTTTGCCCAACAAAGTTACATACAGTTTTTCACATATGTACTGATTCAGAAAACATATTTCATATGTATTTTATGCATATTCTATACTAACCCTGGGGCTAAGGCTGTGATGTTGTAGGTGCCAGGCAGCAGCAGCCGATAGTAGTCACCAAAGCGTGCAGTGCTCACATTGTGATTAATGCCTGCCACCATTATCACTGCATCTGCAAGAGGGGATCCAGTCCTGGCTGCCTTGACAAAGCCACGTACTCCGATATGAATCTGAACACGCACACAGTAATAAAGTGGAAACTCAGACAACACTAAACCACAACAACATTCATGTAGGGCTCAATAAAAACACAGCATGCATGTCATTACTGGCAAATCAAGAAACAAATGACGCATTGGTGCCTTATTGCAAATACTGTACACTCACAGTGTTGGGAAGTAACTAACTAAAAGTAGCAAGGCTACTAGCTTAACTACATTTTTCAGTAGCGTGACAGTAATTCAGTGGTTTTCAAAATAGTGTAGCATTGCCAGTAACAAGCTACTTTTTCCAACAAGTAGTGAAGTAGTTTGACCAAACAGCTGTTTTTTGTCATATTGCATTGTGCATGCAGATTTACAGACAAGTGAGCTCAAGCCAGTGTTGGGTGTATCCGATTACAAAGTAATTAGTTACTGTAATCAAATTACTTTTTAGTTAAACACATTACATTTTAAATTCTTGAAATCAGTTTACAGTTACTGACGTTCAAAAAGTGGCATACATTGGCTTACACTGACACCTAGTGGTCTGGATACTGCATTATTCAAACACAGTAGTTTTCAGTTACCAATGCCTTCATAGAAATTCACTATGCACCGTAAGCCAGGATTAATTGAACCCATGAATGAAATATCCAATAACAGGGCAGTTACTGAGATTAAGCAAGTAGTATCCAGCTGGTCATATGATGCAAACATGGCTGCCCCCATGAGGGGACCCTCTCTATGTAGAATAAAACAGCTTTTATAAGGTTACTGATATGACTGAACCTTTCACCCAACATGAGTGGTCACGATTTTATACATATGTTTCAAAATTACTATTAATTTCTTTAGAAGTAAACATTTTTAAATAAGGAAAAAAAAAATACTGAGTGAACCTTTCATTACTTTTAAGTACATTACTTAAGGAATATGTATAATATATTTAAAATAAGAATTCATATGTATGTCTTAGTGTTTCCGTGACAGCTTAAGGGTGTGCGACAATGAATGACCAAAACCAAAAACTTTTCTAGGAAAAATGTTTAGAGAGTAACTTAAAAGTAAATTAATTAGTAATGTGATTACTTTTTAGATTAAATAATCAGTAAAGTTTGATTACATTTTTTAGAGAAGTAATTAGTAATTTGTAGCAGATTACTTATTTTAAGTAACTTACCCAACACTGGTTCAGGATATAATCAATGACACTCTCCTGTGTAAACTGTCATATGTAATGGAGGAAAGTCTCATTCATTCAAGTGAATCAGTTAATTAGGACTGTTCATGTAAATGTAAAAGAAAAAAAAAAAAAGATTCACCAAGTCCCTGCACAACATTTGCCCGTTTTTTTTTTTTTTATAGTTTTTAAAATGTTTGAGAATATTTTGGATTTAGTGTGTTATATACATTTGTAATAAAGGCTATAAATTAGGGTCAGTTATATAAATGATTTTAGTTTTGTTGTTGTTGTGTTTAGGGTAAATGTATTACGATTCAAAAAGTTTAATGCTGTCATGCTAAGTGAATGAATGAATGAATTTTACACTTATATAGTGCTTTTTCTGACACTACGCTCAAAGTGCTTTACATAGAGAACAAGGGACTCTCCTCAACCGCCAACAGTGTGCAGCATCCACCTGAATGATGCGACGGCAGCCATAGTGCGCCAGTACGCTCATCACACACCAGCTACAGTATTGGTGTAGAAGACAGAGTAGAGTGATAGAGCCAATTCATGGACAGGGATTATTAGGAGGCCATGATCGGGAATTTGGCCAGGACATCGGGGTTACACCCTTACTCTTTATGAGAAATGCCAGTCAGAACCTCAGTTTAATGTCTCATCCAAAGTACAGTGCCTTTTTACAGAATGTTGTCCCCATAACTACATTGGGGTGTTATGACTCACACAGACCGCAAGGTAAGCACCCCCTGCTGGCCTCATTAACACCTCTTCCAGCAGACTAGCTTAGTTTTCCCCAGTAGGTCTTCCATTCAGGTGCTGACCAGGCTCAGCCCTGCTTAAGTGGGTAACCAGTCTAGAGCTACAGGGTGATGTGGCATTCATTCAAAAACTACATCTTTAAAAGTAGCTTCCCCAACATTCAGTGGTTGTACCTTCTCCATGTAGGCAAGCAAGGCCTCCCGGTTGTTGTCCCATTCTGTTTTTAGTTGTGATGAGGGAGGGTACTTGCAGCAGCTGAGCTCCATAGTGATTTCCAAACAGTTCCCCTTCATGTAATTGTAATCCTGCATTCCCCCTGAATGGAAATAAAAGACAAACTATGTACAAAAGGTGTGGGGAGAATTGACATGCTGGGGTTGTCATTCTTCAAACAACAGAGTCTGTAAACACAAGAAACACCTCATAAAGACTCTTGAAAAGGTGTAACCTCAAGAATGTTTAATGAACTGCAAACATTAGTACTTTACCATGTAACGGATGTTGAAGTAGAAAATAGCTCTACTCCCATTTTGTAAACTAACCTATTTTCATTTGCTTTAAAAATAACACCAACCCAACTTTAGATTGATTCAACTGCACAAAGAGCTGACAGGTAAGGGTTAGCGCATAGTCGCATACAGTGGTCTTCTGTCTAAAACGGGTGAATCTAATTAAAACTTGTCTAGGTTACACTTCACCCCAAAATCAAAATAATAAAAAAATAAGTTATAATTATAATGAAATTTTGCATAAAGAAAAGCCGATTTTAGGACCATTAAGATTTTTTGCATGTGACATTATCCGCCTCCCAATTCTCATTACCAATACATGTAATGCAAGCATTTCACTTATTATTTACTTGAGTTTGTTTGTAATTCATAATGTCCTCAGTTTGATTGAATGGTGATTCTCATTAGATTCTCACTACTGTAATACAATTTATTTACTGTAACACAATGATTTTTTTTTATTAAAAACCGCATTAATTAAGGGCTGTACAGCACATATTACCATGCTGTATAAAATAATTTACAATTTAAACAATATGTCATTATTTGTTCACATTACAGTAATCTGACTGATTTGCATTACAGTAATGGGAACTGGGCAGAAAATGTGCCAAATTGTCAATGCATACAATCTTAAGGGTAAAAAAAACAGGCTTCATTATCTTTAGGCTAAATAACATTTCTTATTTCTTTGTTTTGATTTGGGATGGCATGGCCATTTGGTTCTTGACATGTTTTGTAAGATTCATCCAAAGGAGACCAGAAGGGCCACATTTATAGCATGCTGCCATCCGCCGCTTGACAACATTTTTCTCAAATGCTTCTGAAGTGGTTGCCATGGCTATGTGTGCCATTATAAATCACTCACAGAAACCCTTAAAACAGACAGTGTGTTCTTGTTGCCTCCAGGCACAAAAGCAAAACTAAATAAATGTCAGGAAAACATCTTGTAAATGTCCTCTAGCTAAAATTTATTGTGTGCTGCTGAAGATCCCAATTAAGCTAACCAGGTGGATTCGGTTTAAATGCATCATTACAATCATTCTGTGCAAATCTGTAAATTAATCTATTTTTTAAACTTTAAGTGTGTAAGGAGAGTTAAAAACAGCCTATAAATGAGGACCAGTCACCAATTTCTTCATGTATCACACAGAGCATGAGGAGATTAGGATGAGATGACCTACTGTGAGGAAGCATTTCATCTGTAATCAGTGTGTGTGTACAAGGAAATCAACTGAACACAGCTCAAAGGATAAAACAATGGTGGCAGTGAGCACAAACCAGGTATTAATGTAAAATATGTTCTCAACGACTTTGAAGACCCTTGATTGTGAGATTTTGCTCTCTGCAGAATTAACATTCGCAGATTACCAAAAATAACATGATGGCTACATATTGTACTTTTGACCTAGACAGCAGTGAGAGGCCAACTAAATCTGCTCGGTGCATTCAAAGTTTATTTTTTATTTTTTTGAGTAAGTCAGTCCACTCTGCCATCATGGCAACGCCCTGAGCAGCTATTTCCACGAGTCATGCAAATACATCTCATTGAATAAGTAAAGAAGAAAATAAAAACCTGCTTACCAAGCTAACATTTCAATAACAAAGCTATAGTCAAATCACCAATAAAAACAAAAGCGGTATGATAATTTTGCTTGTTTAGGCCTTTGCTAATAAGGTGATTGGTTCTCTTTTAAATTGATAGTTCACCAAAAAATGAAAATTCTCTCATCATTTACTCATCCTCATGCCATCCCAGATGTGTATGACTTTCTTTCTTCTGCTGAACACAAAGATATTTACAAAAATATCTCAGCTCTGTAGGTCAATACATTGCAAGTGAATGGTGACCAGAACTTTGAAAGTTCAAAAAGCACATAAAGACAGCATAAAAGTAATCCATATGACTCCAGTGGTTTAATCCATATCTTCAGAAACTATATGATAAATGTGGGTGAGAATCTTTTGTTTTTGCTGATTTGCTTTCTTCATACATATCACCACCTACTGGGCAGGGAGGAGAATTTATAGTAAAAAATTAACATAAATATTGATCCCTTTCTCACCCACACTTATCATATCGCTTCTGAAGATATGGATGTAATCACTGGAGTCGTATGGATTACTTTTATGCTGCCTTTAAGTGATTTTTGGTCCTTCAAAGTTCTGGCCACCATTCATTTCAGGGCTCCAGACTGTGACTAAAATGGTTGCAAATGCGACAAAAAATAATTGAGTGCGACA